>NC_135977.1:808917-890869 GCF_053455715.1 Rhinoraja longicauda
GGTGGGGGGAGGAGAGAGAGGGGTGAGGGAGAGAGAGAGAGGGGTTGGAGGAGAGAGAGGGGTGGGGGGAGAGAGAGAGGGGGAGGGGGAGAGAGAGGGGTGGGGGGGGGAGGGGTGGGGAGAGAGAGAGGGTGGGGGGAGAGAGAGGGGTGGGGGAGAGAGAGAGGGGTGGGGGGGAGAGAGGGGTGGGGGAGAGAGAGAGGGGTGGGGGAGAGAGAGGGGGTGGGGGGGGGAGAGGGGTGGGGGAGAGAGAGGGGTGGGGGAGAGAGAGAGAGGGGTGGGGGAGAGAGAGGGGGTGGGGGGGAGGAGAGAGGGGTGGGGGAGAGAGAGAGAGGGGTGGGGAGAGAGAGAGAGGGGTGAGGGAGAGAGAGAGGGGTGGGGGAGAGAGAGGGGTGGGGGAGAGAGAGAGGGGGTGGGGGAGAGAGAGGGGTGGGGGGGAGAGAGAGGGGTGGGGGGGAGAGAGAGGGGTGGGGGGGGGAGAGGGGTGGGGGAGAGAGAGGGGTGGGGGAGAGAGAGAGGGGTGGGGGAGAGAGAGGGGTGGGGGAGAGAGAGAGGGGTGGGGGAGAGAGAGAGGGGTGGGGGAGAGAGAGAGGGGTGGGGGGGGGAGAGGGGTGGGGGAGAGAGAGAGGGGTGGGGGAGAGAGAGAGTGGGGGGAGAGAGAGGGGGTGGGGGAGAGAGAGAGGGGTGGGGGAGAGAGAGAGGGGTGGGGGGAGAGAGAGGGGTGGGGGAGAGAGAGGGGTGGGGGAGAGAGAGAGGGGGTGGGGGAGAGAGAGGGGTGGGGGAGAGAGAGAGGGGTGGGGGAGAGAGAGGGGTGGGGGGGAGAGAGAGGGGTGGGGGAGAGAGAGAGGGGTGGGGGAGAGAGAGGGGTGGGGGAGAGAGAGGGGTGGGGGAGAGAGAGGGGTGGGGGGGAGAGAGAGGGGTGGGGGAGAGAGAGGGGTGGGGAGAGAGAGAGGGGTGGGGGAGAGAGAGAGGGGTGGGGGGAGAGAGAGAGAGGGGTGGGGGAGAGAGAGAGGGGTGGGGGGAGAGAGAGGGGTGGGGGAGAGAGGGGTGGGGGAGAGAGAGGGGTGGGGGAGAGAGAGGGGTGGGGGGAGCGAGAGGGGTGAGGGAGAGAGAGGGGGTGGGGGGGAGAGAGAGGGGGTGGGGGGGAGAGAGAGGGGTGGGGGGGAGAGAGAGGGGTGGGGGGAGAGAGAGGGGTGGGGGGAGAGAGAGGGGTGGGGGAGAGAGAGGGGTGGGGGGAGAGAGAGGGGTGGGGGGGGAGGAGAGGGGGAGGGGGGGAGAGAGAGGGGTGGGGGGAGAGAGAGGGGTGGGGGGGAGAGAGGGGTGGGGGAGAGAGGGGTGGGGGGGAGAGAGAGGGGTGGGGGGGAGAGAGAGGGGTGGGGGAGAGAGAGGGGTGGGGGGGAGAGAGAGGGGTGGGGGAGAGAGAGGGGTGGGGGAGAGAGAGGGGGTGGGGAGAGAGAGGGAGGGTGGGGGAGAGAGAGGGGTGGGGGGAGAGAGAGGGGTGTGGGGGAGAGAGGGGTGTGGGGGAGAGAGGGGAGAGAGGGGTGGGGGAGAGAGGGGAGAGAGGGGTGGGGGAGAGAAAGGGGGTGTGGGGGAGAGAGAGGAGGTGTGGGGGAGAGAGAGGGGGTGTGGGGGGAGCGAGAGGGTGGGGGAGAGAGAGGGGTGTGGGGGAGAGAGGGGGAGTGGGGGAGCGAGAGGGTGGGGGAGCGAGAGGGGTGGGGGATGCCTGATCGGCCTCAGTACCACGTCCTTGCACAGAGTATTAGTACAGGGAGAGGTTGGACACACTTGGATTGTTTTCCTAGAACACAGACGGTAAGGGGAGACCTGACTGAAGTATACAAAAATTATGAGAGGCAGAGATAGGGTACAGCATAACATTTTCCCCAGAACCTATTGAGCACATAGCTTTAAGGTGAGTGGGGAAAGTGTAAAGGAGATGTGTGGTGCAATTTTTTTTAAATGTCTTTATAGTGCAAGACTTTGTTTTGTATGCTATCCATCAGATACTACATATATAGTATTATCTGAAGAAGGGTCTTGACACTAAACGTTGCCCATCCCTTCTCTCCAGAGATGCTGCCTGTCCCGGTGAGTTACTCCAGCATTTTGTGTCTACATTCTATATATAAAGTTCCACAGACAAAGTCCAATGTTCACAATGGGGTAGAGGTGAATCGGACAGTACCCTAGCTTATGGAAGGACCGTTCAGAAGTCTGATAACAGAGGGGAAAAGAAGCTGTTCCTGAGTTTGGTGGTGTGCGCTTTCAGGCTTCTGTACCTTCTGCCGGACGGAGCGGGGAGAAGGGATGACCGGGGTGGGACAAGTCTTTGATTATGTTGGCTGCTTTTCTGATGTAGAAATGACGTGTAAATGGGGTCATTTGTGTAATGATGTGTAAATGGGGTCATCTAGTCTGTGTGATGGACTGGGCTACACCTGGAACTCTCTGCAATTTCTTCCGGTCTTGGGATGTGATGTAACCCAACAGTGTGATTTCGACAGTGCATCTTTGGAAGTTTGCTAGAGTCACTGGAGCCAAGCCAAATTCTCTCAGAGTCAGAAGGGTCCCAATCCGAAACGTCGTATGTCCATTCCTCCACAGATGCTGAGTTACTCCAGCACTTTCCAACATCTGCAGTTCCTCATGCCAGCATGATTGTAAAAATCTTTGATTAACCTTCTACAGTCAGAGGAGAGAAGAGTTATTTTACCCGGTGTGGAAGCAGCCAAGAGCCAGGGCTCAGACATCGCTGCGGAAGGATGACAGACAGACAGACAGACAGACAGAGTCAGTGGCCGCTCCCTGGGCCGCTACAGGGTTTTACTTCAGATGTTACTGCCTTTGTGTTCTTGCATTTTGTTCTCCAGTATCTCAGTGACTGGAAGGCCACTGTGAGGTCTGGGACGTGACCGGCGCTGGAGAAATGCAAGGCCTTGGGCTAAATCTGCATCCTGGCTGTCCTAGTTGCCATGGCGACAGGCCCGGCCATCAGTGCGCGGGTGAAATGTGTCCGGCGCTTCGGTCCGTCCCGTGCGCTTCCGGGCTCCGCTGACACCCAGTAAAAGTTACCGCGTCGGCCTGGCAGCCATGGCCGAGGCGGGGAGTAAGTTCCGCGACATCCAGCGCTACCTGTCCGACGGCCGCTTCCCCCCGACCTTCTGCCCGGCCAAGAAGAAGAACCTCAAGCGCTACGCGCAGAAGTTCCTGCTGGAAGGTGCGTGGGCCTGCCGGGGCCTGGGGGTGGGAGAACGGCTCCAGTCGGGCGGAGACCCGGCCACAGCCCGGCCTCGCACCCCCGGTTCCCCACGTCTCTCACCCCGACATCAGCAGGAGGGAAGAGCTGCGCCCTGTTCCCAGTCAGACGGTGTGTGCAGGAAGGACGGTAGGCTTGGATGAAGGGATTAAAAGTACCATTAGCAAATTTGCAGATGATACAAAGCTGTTTCATGCTGTGGGACGTAATATCCCTTGCAGAGCTATCTATAACATGGATAGCAGACTGGCCTACAGGTAGGAAGCATCGGGTAGGCTTACAGACTGTTTCTGGTCCACAACCTGTGACCAGCGCACCACTGCAGGGATCGTTGATGGGACTGGCACTATTTACAATATATATTGATGACTTGGAGGGAAACAGTAAGGTTGTGGTGGAAGGCTTGACAATGGGGCAAGTCATGAGGACAGTAGAAATAGTTCACAGACGGATTCTAGCAGGTTAGGCGAGCGGGCAAAAAATTGGCAAATGGATTTTATTAGGAAAGTTGTGAAATTGTTCTTTTTGAAAAGAAGAGAATAGATGATTGTTCTGTTTAAACTGCAGCAGCGAAGGATTTGAGGAACAGTACAGCAGGTAGTACAGACACAAGCCGAATGTTGGTCGTGTTTTCAAAGGAGACACTAGGAGACAAAGGAAAACTAGGGGTATCCTACTGCAGCTATACAAGACAACAGTGAACCAGCTTCTGCAGCACAAGGACAGAAGAAAATAGCACGAGGGGTAAGAACATCAAATGGCTTCTCCTGCTATTTTCTTATGTTCATGAGCCTGAGACTGCACGTTAAAAAATGAGGAGTGGGAGCCAGGAAAACCAATCTGCCCCCACCCGAGTCATGTTCCCGTCCGATCCACAAAAGGCAGGATTAGCTGAAATTTCAGAAATTCATTAATCTCAACTTTGACTGTACCAAATGATTGGTGATACACTGCTTAAAGATCTCAAAGATCACCAATGCTCCAGTTAAAGCTAGTTTATCTCATCTCACTTCTAAATAGCCACTCTTATCCAGAAGCTTTAAATAGTCTGCTGTGACTCTGGTATCAATGTCCTGGGTGTTTCGTGGTTAAATGATGCATAAAGTGGCCAGGGGCATCACAGAGGGTTGGGCTCCAGGCAGTGCCAGACATGTCCAGTTTCTCCACATGTAAAGAGCCGAGCGTTAAACAGTTATCCTAGTCTTGGAGCTGTGCATTGCGTGGCGCGCGCTTTGCGTGATGTTTGTTATGTCACCTGAAGGAGGCTGCCTGTACTACGTGGGACCAAAGAAGGATGAGAAGAGAGAGGTGGTGGTGGATGGTGAGAGGCGGCGGCAGATCTTCCTGGAGTGCCACTTGTCGGATGTCGGCTGTCACTTGGGCCAGAAGAAGACAGTACATCGGATCCAGAGCCGCTATTACTGGCTGGGGATAGTCAAGGATGTTGTCGACTGGGTAAGCAGCAAAAACACTTATCAGCTGGTAACAAACAGCAGCTGTTTTAGCTTCGTAAAGGGATGAGTCATTGGCACATCAGGCCTTGTTGCACTCTCAGTCAGTCCCCACTCTTTCTCCAGAGATGCACAAGTCGTACAGCATGGAAACAGGACCCTTCAGCCCAACTCGTCCCACCTGCCTGCATTACCCATATCCTTCTAAACCTTTCCTATCCGTGTACCTGTCTAAGTGTCTCTCAAATGCTGTTATAGTCCCTGCCTCAACCAACTACTCTGGCAGCTCGTCCCATCTACCCAGCACTATTTTCCTCTTCCTGCGTTCATCCAGATCCCGTCTGAAAGTTCTCAATTAATCTTTTTCCAGTGCAACGTGGCAACGTTTTGAGAATGTGCTTCAGATCACAACAACCTGTGGCACATAAAGTAACATTCTTCTCTCCCCTCCAGTCATCTGATCATCATCTCACCATCCTCCGGACACACAGTCTCCTGCCAGTTTCTCCCTATTTACTCATCAAAGCCGTTCACGCTGTAGGGTAGAAGCACAGAATCCCCAAGCAATCTCGATCTGACAGAAACAATGCCAGCATCTCTGCTGTTGTGGTTTAGAGAGTTTGCATCTTCATTAAGATAGGCACAAAGTGTTGGAATAACTCAGTGGGACAGGCAGCATCTCTGGAGAGAAGGAATAGATGACGTTTCGGGTCAAGACCCTTTTTCAGTCTGAAGGGTCTCGACCCAAAACATCACACATTCCTTCTCTCCAGAGATGCTGCCTGTCCCGCTGAGTTACTCCAGAACTTTGTTTATCTTCAGTTTAAACCAGCGCCTGCAGTTCCTTCCTATACATTGCATCTTCATTAATTCTGTTTGATTGAAAATGATTTAGTAAAGAGATGTTTCTCACTCTTGTGTTGGAATAGATTAAGATATGTGACACCTGTCAGCATGCAGAGCACTATAAGCACACGTCACGCAGGTTCCAACCCGTGAGAGTGACAAGACCATGGGAAATGTTGGTCCTTGACCTCCTGGGTAAGGCAGTTACTGCGTCCTCAGTTTTGTTCGGTCAAATCTGGAGGTTGTGTGGGGAAGGGGGGGGCTGATAGAAGTATGTACAATTATGAGAGGCATAGACAGGCTAGATAGTCAGAATCTTTTTTCCAGCGTGGAGATGTCAAAGACTAGGGGGTGTAGGTTTAAGGTGAGAGGAGCAAAGTTTAAAGTAGATATGCAGAGTAAATTTTTTACACAGAGGATGGTGGGGGCCTGGAACTCGCTGCCAGGGGTGGTGGTGGGCAGATAAGATAGTGGTGTTTAAGAGACTTTTAGAAGGGCACATGGATATGGAGGGTTGTGGATCATGAGCAGGCAGTTATGTTTGGCACAGACATTGTGGGCTGAAGGGCCTGTTCCTTTGCTGTTCTGTTGGATGTTCTGTTGCCACAGGTCCTTTCCCAGAAACAGTCCGCGGGAACACCTACGTACTGACCGTCACAGATTGTTTTAGCAAGTGGGTTGAAGCGATTCCACTGCAACAAAAAGATGCCTTGTCGGTGGCTGGAGCTCTGGCTGCTACTTTCTACAGGTAGGCACTGCAATGTACAGGCAGAACATTGGCTGCTGGAAACTGAGGAGGAGGAGACACAAAGTGCCCGAGTAACTCGGCGGGACAGGCAGCATCTCTGGGGAGAAGGAAGGACAGACAGCATCTCTGGGGAGAATGGGTGACGTTTTGGGTTGAGACCCTTCTTCAGACTGATGTCAGGGGAGTGGGTGGTACAGAGATAAGGAAGTATATAGATTAGGAGTTGTAAGGTGTGAAAACAGGACAAAGGGAATAGGGATCAAGGAAAATATCTACTGTATCCGCTGTTCCTGATTATCGGCGAGACCAAGTGCAGGCTCGGCGATCTCTTCGCTCAACACCTCCGCTCAGTCCGTCTAAACCTCCTGATCACCCAGTTGTTCAACACTTTAACTCCCCCTCCCACTCCCTCACTGACCTTTCAGTCCTGGGCCTCCTCCATTGTCAGAGTGAGGCCCAGCGCAAATTGGAGGAACAGCACCTCATATTTCGCTTGAGCAGCTTACACCCCAGCGGTATGAACATTGACTTCTCTAACTTCAAGTAACCCTTGCTTTCCCTCTCTCTCCATCCCCTCCCCATTCCCAGTTCTCCCACCAGTCTGACTGTCTCCGACTACATTCTATCTGTTTGCTTTGTTGTTACCTTCTCCCAATTAACAATGATCTATTCGACATTTTCCTTGATCTCCATTCCCTTTGTCCTGTTTTTTCATCCTGCACTTCCTTATCTATGTACCGCCCATTCCCCTGACATCAGTCTGAAGAAGGGTCTAGGCACGAAACGCTGCACATTCCTTCTCTCCAGAGATGCTGCCTGTCCCGCTGAGTTACTCCACCATTTTGTGTCTATCTTCGATTTAAACCAGCATCTGCGGTCCCTTCCTGCACAGATGAGGAGTAGCGGCAGCTCAATGGGTGTACAGCCTCCAGAAGCAGCTGCTGGCTGGCATTTAAACGGTTGGTTTCCATGGAATTGGGAGTAATTTGCTGGGGTTTAGAGTTGGCAACAATACAAATTGCAGCTCGACTGGCAGTAACCTTCACCTGGAGCAGTGCAGACGACGTCATGGGCTGTTTATTTTTAGCCTCCCCTACAGTTCGCATCCAAAAAGATGTTTGTCAGGTCTGTGATGTTTCATAGTTACCATGAAACCTTTTTAGAGATAAATAGCATTATCAGTCTTGCACCCGTGTGTACGCTGCTGGTCCTCGTGTGTGATGAAGGACAGGCACTGTGACGGTGGATGGAGCCTTTGCCATTCTGTAACGGTGAAACCACAGATCTGTATTAGGAATTGCTTCTTCAGTGGAACCGCTATCACTCACTCACTGAAGTGTGCCACTCATTAATGTTATTTATTTGACACAGGTTTGGGGCTTCAAAAGAGATATTCTCCAATGAAAACAGAATATTTTGTGATGAGGTAATGGGCCTTTTCAGTGTCTTGCGTGGGTGGAGTGTGGGAGAATGAATGTGCGTGTGTGAGCAGCTGGTAGCAACTGTGTGTGAATGTTTATACGGCGACTGGAAACATGAGAGGCAGCAGCTGCTGTAACCCGGAGCAACCAACAATCAGGGCCCAAAACACCGACCGTCCTCTGCCTCCACTCACGCTGCCTGGCCCACTGAACAACTCTTGTGCTTTGTTTCTCACTTAAAATCTGTTGTCTCTCCATCTATGTATGGGATACACAAAATGCTGGAGGAACTCAGCGGGACAGGCAGTATCTCTGGAAAGAAGGAATGGGTGACGTTTCGGGTCGAGACCCTTATTCTGACTGATGTCAGGGGAGTGGGCGGTACATAGATAAGGGAGTGTATAGATAAGGATGTGTAAAGTGTGAAAACAGGACCAAGGGAATGGAGATCAAGGAAGATGTAGAATAGATCATTGTTAGTTGGGAGAAGGTAACGAAGCAGATAAAATGTAGTCGGAGACAGTATGTCTACACTGATGAGCCAAAACATTATGATCACCTGCCTAATATTCTGTTGGTCCTCCCTGTGCCGCCAAAACAGCGCCGACCCGCCGAGGCATGGACTCTACAAGACCCCTGAAGGTGTCCTGTGGTATCTGGCACCAAAGCATTAGCAACAGATCCTTCAAGACCTGTAAGTTGCGAGGTGGAGCCGCCGTGGATTGGACTTGTCGATCCAGCACATCCCAGATGCTCAATCGGATTGAGATCTGGAGAATTTGGAGGCCAGGGCAACACCGTGAACATGTTCAACATGTTCCTAAAACCATTCCCGAACAATGTGTGCAGTGTGGCAGGGCGCATTATCCTGCTGAAAGAGGCCACTGCCATCAGGGAATACTATTGCCATGAAGGGGTGTTCTTAGTTTGCATCGATGTTTAGGTAGGTGACACGTGTCAAATTAACATCCACATGAATGGCCGAACCCAGGGTTTCCCAGCAGAACATTGCCCAGAGCATCACACTCCCTCCACCGGCTTGTCGTCTTCCCACAGTGCATCCTGGTGTCATCACTTCCCCAGGTAAACGGCGCGCACGTACACGGCCATTCACGTGATCTAAAAGAAAACGGGACTCATTGGACTAGGAGACCTTCTTCCACTGCTCCAAGATCCAGTTCCGACGCTCGCGTGTAGGTGCTTTCGACAGTGGACAGAGGTCATCATGGGCACTCTGCGGTCTGCGGTCACGTAGCCCCATATGCAGCAGGGTGCGATGCACTGTGTATTGTGACACATTCCTCCTGTGATCACCATTAACATTTTCTGTGACTTGTGCCACAGTAGACCTTCTGTTGGTTTGGACCAGACAGGATAGCCTTCATTGCCCTTGCGCATCGATGAGCCTTGGGCGCCCACCACCCTCCTCGGACCACTGTCGGTCGGTACTCACCACTGCTGACCGGGAGCACCCCACAAGCGTTGCCGTTTCAGAGATGTTCTGACCCAGTCGTCTGGCCGTAACAATTTGGCCCTTGTCAAAGTCGCTTAGGTCTTTACTCCTGCCCATTTCTCCTGCATCCAACACATCAACTTCAAGAACTGACTGTTCACTTGCTGCCTAATATATCCCACCCCTTGACAGGTGCTATTGTAACAAGATAACCAATGTCATTCACTTCACCTATCAGTGGTCATAATGTTTTGGCTCATCGGTGTATTTGTGTGTGTATAAACTCAGGACATTATTCAAACAGGTCGCATTGTAGACTCCTTCATTCTATGTTTGTATTCTAAGCTCTCGTCTCGCTGCCTCAGGTGAACAAACGTTTATTTGAACATTGGAATATTAATCATAAAGTGACCCCTGCTGAACACCTGCAGTACACAGGCCTTGATGGCAGTACCACGGGGATACTAAAGGCAGCCATTAGAAACGCCGTCAACGGCAAGCAAAAGGACTGGGATGATTGCTTGGACCCAATCCTGTTTGAGTTCCGGACGTCAGTAAATTCAAGCACTAAGTTTACGCCGTTCTTTCTGCTCTACAACCGAGAGGCACAGTTATCGTCTGAGGTAGGAATGCAGTCGTGATGGTTGCTTACTTGTAGCTCTGTGATATATTTCTGTTGGTAAACTCCAACAAGGATTCTGATAGAAGTGGTTGACTCAAAATGTTAAACTCTACACTCCACTCTTCATAGATGCTCCCTGGCCACCTGAGCATAGTCTAAATGTCACACTGTGCAATGGTTGATGTAGAGGTGTAGGCTGTAGTAGGCTGATGTCTTGGGTTCATCTACTGTCAAGGTCAACAAGGAGGGAGAAGTATTGGCATCAGACATTTGCAAATTGCTTTTCCCGTTTCGAGTGCAATGGCCGGGGTTCGCACTCTTAGCAAACTTGCACCCACACTTCAGCATGTAGAAGTAGATAATATCATACACATTCACAAACGCAAGTCAGAGGTGGCAGGATCTTGCATTAAAGCATGTGGTGAGTGAATAATCACTCTATTAGTGGTTCAACATATTTAATTGTACTGTTACTTATTCTAATCACTTTAAAATAATACTCAAAACTAAGTGGTTTAAATGACATCACGTCTTGTCAACTGATTACAGTCTTCCGATTGAAATGGACATCAAGAATTTCATCAAAGTAAGAACAAATTTCAATCAGCGATTTTCCTAAGTGTTTTGGGGAGTCCCCTGACTCTCAGTCAGAAGGGTCTTGACCCGAAACATCACCTATTCCTTTTCTCCAGAGATGCTGTCTGACCCGCTGAGTTACTCCAGCTTTTTGCACCTCCCAGTGGTTTGGAGAGTTGTGTTGTGATAGAGTTTCTGCTGCCTAATTACAGTTTCTTTTCAATCCCTAATCCAACCTTTTTCTTTTTAATAATCTCTTAGTTCAAATGGAACATAGTCTCACCGTTTTAAAAATAGTACCCCATTTTAAATTTGCCAACTTACTTTTTAATATTTTCCAGTTTTTTAGCATTGCACAAAACGAATTTTAACCCATTCTGTAGCATAAATAGTCTATTCCTGGGAGCTTTGCTTACTTCATAAAATGATTTAGTAAATTTTAAGCAAATGGAATGAAAGTGGGAAAGTGCAGGTTTGTTAGTGTGATATTTAATGGCCGGGAAGATGTTAGACTCCATTGTCAAGGAAGTGATTACAGATCATGATGTGATTGGGCACAGTCTAATCGGATGAACATGTGAATACAGTGAACTGCCTTTCCCAAAGACATTTGAGACGGTTAAAAAAAAGGCACAAAGTGCTGGAGTAACTCAGCAGGCAAGGCAACAACTCTGGAGTCATAGAGTGATATAGAGTGGAAACAGGCCCTTCGGCCCAACTTGCCCACACTGGCCAACATGTCCCAGCTACACTAGTCCCACCTACCCGCCTTTGGTCCATATCCCTCCAAAACCTGTACTATCCATGTACCTATCTGTTTCTTAAACGTTGGGATAGTCCCAGCCTCAACTACCTCCTCTGGTAGCTTGTTCCATGCACCCACCACCCTTTGTGTGAAAAGGTTACCCCCTCAGATTCCTATTAAATCTTTTCCCCTTCATGTTTAAAACATGGATAGGTGATGTTTCAGGTCGGGACCCTTCTACACATGGTTCTGCAGTTCCTTGTGTCTGCATTTGTTATGGTGCCACATGTAGGTTACTGCACTAGAAAAGGGCACATGGGTAAAACATGAGATCAGGTAGAGGAGATAAGAGATGGCAGAGATTAGAATCTTGAGCAAACACAAAGTACTGGAGGAACTCAGCTGGTCAGGCAGCATCTGTGGGGTGAAATGGACAGACGACATTTCAAAGAGTATCCTGACATTCCCCCTGACTACGAGTGATCAGCCCACATTCCCCATTCCCCCTGACTACGGGCACGAGTGATCAGCCCACATTCCCCATTCCCCCTGCGTGACTCGCTGAGTTCCTTCAGTGCTTTGTTTCTAGCACAGGTAGAGGATTGGCTAACAGACAGAAAATCAAGTGTGGGTCAGATGAAGCTGGCATGCTGTGTGTGGTGCCACAGGTGAGTATGCCAAAGATCAGATCAGTGTGCTAGCATAGCCGAGGGAGCAAACCTGTGCCACAGCGTTTAAAGATCTTGGTTACGCTAATATTCTAGTGTGAATAATTGTGTTGCAGGGAGAATTGCCCAGTGCGCTGGAGCACAGACTGCCAGATAACTGTGCCGTCAAAAGGGAAAGTTTGGATGAGTTCACTGCTTCCATGAGTGAGCAACAGAGTGCAGTTAAAGAAGTGGTATGTACCCTAACAAAGCCAGCACATCATCCAGCGTGTGATGCAGTGTGGGCTGCTTCATTCATGTGCTTTGTTTGAACTTGCCAACCGCTAGAAAATAGGAGCAGGAGGAAGCCTTGAGCTTTCCTGCCATTCAATGTGATCTGCCCCAGCCCATCTCCTCACTCTCACTTCCTCCTTGCTCTCAATTCCCCGATCCTCCAAAATGTAGCTATTTTCCCCTAAAACACCCCAAAAGTTTGGTCCAAATGTTCGTTGGAGTTGGGGGGAAAAAGGCATGAATTTGCACACAAGCTTGGTTGCCACGGTAATTGTGGTGGTCACTTGTAGCTGTGGCATTGTCTGCATTGCTGCCGAACCTGAGTTTTACAGTCCTTGCTCCTGAGGTAGGGTGGCTATGTGAAACAGCTAGCTGCATCTTCAAGTCCACACCACACTCAACCCTGACATACAACTTGTATCTTGTATTCAAATCTGCGTTGGAGACTTTCACAAGCTGCTAACTGTTTTGCTGCTGACTGCTGAGTGGTTTGAGTTGAACGAAAGGCAAGACTCCTGTGAACATGTATTGTCCCTCCTGCAGGTCATCGCCAACCTGGCTGCAGCTCACAAGCGGGAGAAGAAGCATGCCAAGAGGAAAGCCAGGAAAGAGATCCACTTCTCCACTGCAAACGCCAACCCAGCACGCAAAAAAACAAAGAAAAATCACTTTCTTTCTTTCCAAATTGAAACAACTTTGTCGTCTGAGCACGATGTGAGTGGTGGGGTGGCGTGAAGCTGCTGCTCCAATGTATATAATGTCCAAGAGTCTTCCTGGGAAGGTGATCGCAGTGGATTGGAAGCAGTGGGGTGAGCCCCAACAGTGGGCCAGGGGCCAGCACTGTTCAGGGCAGAACCAGGCGGCAGGAACTCGCCATCGAGCAGTCTGACTACGCCTGACATCGTACCTTTAAACCCCTCAGACGCTGCGAGTCTGAATCAGTTTCACACCAGCCGTGAGATTGCATCTTTAAACCCTTCAGAGTCTATGAGTCAGAATCGTTTTTGCTCCGAATGTATTAATTGTTCAGTCGGTGGTAGTGGATTTGTGGAAAGCTTGCACCTTGTAAATATCTGCTGAAGTCCATCTTTCGCTTTATATTCTGTAAAATGCTCTTTCATAAATTTGAAGAACTGAGGTATTCACTTCAGAAACTGAAACAATCCAAACACTTGTTTAAAGGCGTCTGTGTGGAGTTTGCACGTTCTCCCAGTGACCAAGTGTGTTTCCTCCCACATCCCATGATCATCCGGTGGTGAGGAGCTGCTGTAGGTCACCCCCAGTGCAGCGTAACTGAAATGGACGGAGGAGGTGATAAGCATGTGGGCCACTGCAGCGTAACAGGGAAATAGACAAGGGGGAGGGAGGGCACACTCTTAGCATTTATCTGTTGGCAATGGGCCAAATGGTCTCTTTCTGTGATAGATATATGCAAGGCAATATGTAATGTACTTATCATGTCCTCTGACCTTCATCCTGAATGAGCCGGATTCACATAACCTATTAGAAACAATAAGCTGCAGATGTTGGTTTATAAAAGAAGACACTGCTGGAGTGCTGGATTAACTCAGCGGGTCAGCCAACATCTATGGAGAACATGGATAGGTGAAAAAGGGTCTCGACCCGAAACATCACCCATCCATGTTCTCCAGAGATGCTGCCTGACCCGCTGAGTTACTCCAGCACTCTGTGAAACGTCACCTATCCATGTTCTCCACAGATGCTGCCTGACCCGCTGAGTTACTCCAGCACTCTGTGAAACATCACCTATCCATGTTGTCCACAGATGCTGCCTGAGCCGCTGAGTGACTCCAGCACTGTGTCTTCCTCCATAACCTCTCCCTCTGGGCTGATCACTCGTGCCCGTAGATCAGCTTGACCAAAGGAGTGCAGAGTTGCAGCAGCCCCGCTGTCTGCAGCAGCCCCGCTGTTGGCAGCAAATTGCAGGAGGGTTGCCGCTCAGCCCAGGTGCAGGGTCTGGTGCTCCCGCTGCATCAGTCCACTTCCCTGACGGATCACTCCCAACTCTCTCATGTCCCTCGTCTGCATCATCCACACATCTGGTTTCATCCATGTGCTGCTGACGTCAGCTCCAGGTCACTGCATCTCTCGACACCGGGCCAATTCCCTTCTGTTTCCACACTGTCAGGCGTGCAGTACACGATGTGGACTCCTGGCGCCGAGTATTGGAATGAGTACAGCCATTGAGTTCACTCCCCTCTGTTCCTCTGCATAGCAACACCCAAAGGCTGAGCATGTTGTCCATAACCTTAATATTGTACTACTAAGTGAGCTTTGAAACACTTGGCCACATCACCACTAGGACTGCCCACTTCTACCTCTGCAACATTGCCATGGTAAGCGCTAGTCTGACCATTCCAACAACCGGCTAGCCACCCTCATTCCACTTCCTCTAATCAATCCCATTTCAAATTCTCTGCCCGTGTCACACCTTGCACCATCCTTTTAATCCATCACTGACATAAATTGTTTCATGGTTCAGGAAACTTTTTCCAAATAAAGTCCCCATCTTGTTCTTGACCGCCCCCACCCATTGTTTCAGTCTTCCTATCTCTGAGCTCTGCAACCACAGGACTGAACCAGTTGCCAAATCTTCATGGTATCTTCATGGTATGGTACACATCCATGTGGTTGGTCTACCACAAGTTGTTGTTGCTATTTCCACTAGGGAATTAAAGCTCTCACCCCTCTCTACTTCGGCACCATTGATGCTGACTGAGGCATAGACACTGCATCATTTGCTGAAGTCAGTGGCCAGCTCCATCATCTTGCTGACATTGAGGGAGATGTTGTTGTCCTGACCAACATCACCAAGTTCTCCCATCTCCTTTCTGTACTCTGTCTCCTCGTTCTTCGTCATCCTGCCCACCGCCGTGGTGTCATCTGCAAACTTGCAATGGAGTTGGAGCAGTATGTGACCGCACAGTCGCGAGTGTACAGGGAGTATAGTGAGAGGCTGAGAACACATCCTTGTGGGGCACAAGTGCAGAGTTATGGCGGAGGATGTTTTGTGGCCTATCCTCACAGATCGAGGTCTAAGGGTCAGGAAGTTGAGGATCCGGTTGTAGACTGGGGTGCTATCTCCTAGCTCCAGGGGGTTGGAGATTTGTTATTTGCCATACCTAGGACACAATGATTTCAATGCCCAAGCATATTATTTTACAATAATTACTGGTGAAATCATTTTAAATACAAGTTCTTGCCCAAATTCTATTTTTGTGTGATTGAATATGCACACCAAAGTCTCCATCTGACGGAAAATGAACAAACAATGGAGAGGAAAACAAATGAAACAAGGAAAATCGTACCCTGCTTTAGAAACAATCTCTTCATCCCACCAATTACAGACATGCTATTGCGTAAGCGGCTAGGAGGCCATTTGGCCCATCATGCCAGCGTTGGTTCTTTGGGAAAGCTCTACAATCCATCCACTTCCCTGCTCTTTCCCACAAGCCTGTAAACTGCCCCCAGGTATTTATCAACCTCCTAGGAATGGCACCCAAGTGCCAGCACCCTCTGAAGAATCGTTGCCCCGTTTTACATCTGACATGCCCGCCAGGACCTGCCCATCTTCTCTGGCCACAGTCTGTCACAGAGGAGTAATCCTGGAGTGCTGGGGAGGGTGAATCACTGAAACTGATCTTCAATTGGTAGCAGTAATTCCATTAGCAAAACAAAATAAATGGATAAAAATCTCAGGAGGATTGTAAAATGGGGCATGCGGGAGAAACAGGCCCCGTGCTTTCACGAGCTGACTGACTGGCTGCAGGTACAGTTCTCGCCTTCCTTTCTCTGGGCCCTGTTTACCCAACACTGAGCTTTTACAACTGCTAAAGTTTCTAATGTGGAATTTTTTACTACTGTAATTAAAAAAATATCTATTATAAATGTTGAGGTTTTATTAAATTAAGCAATGTTATTGGGAGCACTAAACATAATGTACAAGTATTGTCCAGGTTTTACTGGACTGAGGGATGTTTGTGACTAAAGTCTGTGCTCCTGTTGGTGAAATGCAGTAAATGTGGAGTTGTAGCGACCATAGAGAATGGTCCAGGTCGTCGAACCCTCGGATTGGCCAGCGAGGTCACGTGGGAACGCGACCATGGGGATTGGTCCAGGGAGCGACATCGCTGATTGGCCAGCGATGTCATGTGCGCGTTTGGCGCCCGATTTAGTTAGTTCGGCGAAGTCTTCAAGGAAGACAGTAAGTTTGTGATGGTTGTCCTTTACCTTGTTGTTTAACTCTGTATTCGAATATTGCGGCTGCAATAAACTTCTTCTACAACCAACAAGTTTCGGACTCGCCATATTGGTGACCCCGACGTGATCTGGACGATCACTGACTGAGCAGGAACCCGACGCCTCGTTGACGATGACCGAGCCGGGCACACCGGAGTCAAGCGCCGGAAGCGTTCATCTTCCGTTGTTTTGGACGCACGCACCGCAAGCTTGGTTTATCCACACCGAGGCTCAATTTCATATAAAGAAGGTGTCGGACGAATCCACGATGTACTACTACCTCGTCAGCGCTCTATCGCCGGACACAACCAAGCGCGTGATGCGGTTCATCGTGAATCCACCTGCGGAAAACAAGTACGAGGCCATGAAGAAAGTATTACTGCGAACCTTCGGGTTTAATAAGCATGGTGGTGCGGCAAAACTTCTGCACCTACCAGATCTTGGAGACCAACTGCCTTCCGTCCTCATGGCCGAAATGATGATGCTAGCCGGTGAGCATACGGATTGCCCTATGTTCGAACAGGCATTCCGCGAGAAACTTCCCGAGGATGTCCGACTGCTGCTCACGGATTGTTCTTTTAAGGACCCCGAAGCATATGCAGCGAAAGCGGACGCGCTCATAGCGGCAAAAAACAAGGCAAGTGGTTCGATCAACAAAGTCTCGACATCAGTGACCACGCCACAGCGACGGCAAGATGGCGCCACGTCTCCCGCCAATTCTCCGAAAGCCCGCCAAAAAGATCCGCACAAGCGCGGCTGGTGCTATTATCACCTACGATGGGGTAACGAATCTCGCAACTGCCGTTTGCCTTGTACCTTCGCGGGAAATGCCTCGGCCGATCGTACATAGGGGCAGTTACGATTGGCCAGAACCGGCGCCTCTATGTCCATGATCGATTCACGGACACAGAATTTTTGGTAGACACGGGAGCCATCGTAGGCATAGTGCCGCCAACCGACCTCGAAACCAGATCGGGTAAGACAGGTCCCACCCTCATCGCGGTTAATGGCAGCCCAATTCGCACTTTCGGTACACGGAAGATGTCCCTTGTGTTAGGCCTCCGCACGTACGAATGGCCATTCATCATAGCCGACGTCAAACAAGCGATCCTGGGCGCAGATTTTCTCTGGGCTTTTTCACTGGTTCCTGATGTCCGCGGTAACGACCTCCGACCCTCCGCCGAAGATGAGCACGTCGCTCCGACAATCGCCTCCTCGCCCAGCCCTACTGTCCAGGCCGTCGTCGCGGCCCCCGACTCGTATGCTGCGATTCTGGCAGAGTTTCCGGAGCTGCTCGTCCAACGTTTTGACACGCCTTCGGCTAAGCACGGTGTGGTCCATCACATCCGCACCGAAGGCCCTCCCGTTTTCGCTCGGGCCAGGAGACTACCGCCAGACAAACTGGTGGTGGCAAGGGCGGAGTTCAGGAAAATGGAGGAAATGGGAATTGTCTGACAGCCCGTGGGCCTCGCCGTTACACATGGTCTCCAAGGCATCTGGGGGGTGGAGACCATGTGGCGATTATCGGCGTCTCAATGCTGTCACCACGGCTGATCGCTACCCCATACCGCACCTACAGGATTTTTCATCTGGGCTGGAAGGAGCGGTGGTGTTTTCCAAAATCGATTTGGTGCGAGGATACCATCAGATTCCGGTGCGACCGGAGGACATACAGAAAACTGCAACAATTACTCCGTTCGGGTTGTTTGAGTGGTTGCGTATGCCTTTCGGTTTAAAGAACGCGGCACAGGCTTTCCAGCGACTGATGGACCGCGTGGGCCGGGGTTTACCGTTTTTGTTTATTTATTTAGACGACATCCTGGTCGCCAGCCCCTCCGTGCAGGAACACCAGGCCCATTTGCGGACCGTGTTCCAGCGGCTCCAAGACCACGGGCTCATAATCCAACCCTCCAAATGTCAATTCGGCCTTCCTACTCTTGATTTTCTAGGGCACAGAATTACCCCTGCCGGCGCCTCCCCTTTGCCCGAAAAGGTGGAGGCTATCCGGGCATTTCCTAGGCCCACCACAGTAAAAGGGCTACAGGAGTTCGTAGGCATGGTTAATTTCTACCATAGGTTCGTTCCGGCAGCTGCGCGAGTCATGCGCCCACTCTTCCAATGCCTTGCAGGGAATCCGGTAGAGTTGTTGTGGTCCCCGACCGCTGAGTCGGCTTTTACAGCAGCTAAGGCAGCCTTGGCAGACGCCACCATGTTGGTCCATCCGAGCCCCTCCGCCCCCACGGCCCTGACGGTTGACGCCTCTGACGTGGCGGTGGGCGGGGTTCTGGAGCAGCAGGTCGGTGGCCGTTGGCAGCCTTTAGCGTTTTTCAGCCGGCAACTAAATTCGGCCGAGCTGAAGTATAGCGCATTTGACCGAGAGCTTCTGGCTCTCTATTTAGCTGTTCGTCATTTCAGGTACTTCCTCGAGGGCCGCCCATTTGTGGCATTTACGGACCACAAGCCATTAACATTTGCTTTTTTGAAATTGTCTGACCCATGGTCGGCCCGCCAGCAGCGGCATCTGATTGCTATCTCCGAATTTACCACCGATGTCCGTCATGTCGCGGGTAAGCTTAATGCCGTTGCTGACGCCCTGTCTAGACCTGCTTTTCCCCCTATTTCGGCGGTGGACTGCGAAGTGGATCCCCAGGAGCTTGCGGAGGCACAGCTCCTAGCGGATACCGTTTCGGCTTACCGGTCCACCACTTCGGGATTGAAGTTGGCCCAGGTAGCTTGTGGGTCGGAGGGCACGAAAGTCTGGTGCGATGTTTCTCTTCCCCGTCCCAGGCCGGTAGTACCGCCCTCCCTTCAGCGCCGGGTTTTCGATGCCATTCATGGGCTGGCGCACCCATCTATCCGCTCCACCTCTGCCTTGGTAGCAGCGAGGTTTGTCTGGCATGGCCTGCGGAAACAGGTAGCGGGGTGGGCACGTTCCTGCGTGCCCTGTCAGACCGCTAAAGTCCAGCGCCACGTCCAGCCCCCCGTACAGGATTTCGAGGTCCCGGCTGTTCGTTTTTTCCACATCCACGTGGATTTGGTCGCTTTACCTTCCTCCCGGGGCTACACCCACCTCCTCACGGTGGTGGATCGGTTCACCCGGTGGCCAGAGGCTTTCCCATTGTTTGATATTTCGTCCGCGTCTTGTGCTAGGGCTTTGGCCCTTCATTGGGTAGCTCGTTTCGGGGTCCCGGCAGTTATTACCACTGACAGAGGGCCACAGTTCATTTCGTCCCTCTGGGCCGCGCTGGCAGAACTGTACGGGTCCAAGTTACAACCCACGACTGCTTATCACCCCCAGGCAAATGGACTCGTAGAAAGGTTCCACCGCCAACTTAAGGCGTCCCTCAGTGCAAGGCTTGAAGGCCCGGACTGGGTAGACCAACTCCCTTGGGTTCTTTTGGGCATCCGGACTGCTCCTAAGCTAGATCTCGGTGCGTCGTCCGCAGAGCTAGTATATGGCTTGACACTTCGAGTACCCGGAGATCTGTTTCCTGACCCTTCAGACCAGCTGCCTACAGTCCCATCAGTGTTAGCATCTCTCCGGGAACGGGTGGGCTCCCTGGCTCCAGTTCCGACGTCACGTCATGGGTGTCCCATGGTACATGAACCGTCTTCCCTGAAGGACTGTGAGTTTGTTTTTTTGCGTATAGATGCCCATCGCGCCCCGTTGCAGAGGGTCTATCAAGGGCCGTTCCGGGTTTTGCGTAAGGGAATGGCTACCTTCACCTTAGACATGTGCGGCAAGAGTGAGCTCGTCTCGGTGTCCCGGCTCAAACCTGCCCATTTGGATCCGGAACAACCAGTCCTGGTCGGTCAAACCCCTAGGAGAGGCCGACCTCCGTTAGTTCTGCTCAGTCCAGGACCCCCCGTTCCGACAGTTCCTCCAGGACCCCCTGTTCCGGCAGTTCCTCCAGGACCCCCCGTTCCGGTAGTTCCTCCAGAACCTCCCGTCCCGGCTGTTCCGCCAAGTCCGGAACCTCCGGCTCCTGTGGTTCAGGCTGTCCCTCTCCGTACTCGTTATGGTCGCGAAATCCGGCTCCCTGTTAGGTTCCGCACCTCGGGTTCTGGGGGGGGGGTCATGTAGCGACCATAGAGAATGGTCCAGGTCGTCGAACCCTCGGATTGGCCAGCGAGGTCACGTGGGAACGCGACCATGGGGATTGGTCCAGGGAGCGACATCGCTGATTGGCCAGCGATGTCATGTGCGCGTTTGGCGCCCGATTTAGTTAGTTCGGCGAAGTCTTCAAGGAAGACAGTAAGTTTGTGATGGTTGTCCTTTACCTTGTTGTTTAACTCTGTATTCGAATATTGCGGCTGCAATAAACTTCTTCTACAACCAACAAGTTTCGGACTCGCCATAGAGTGACAAATGTATCAGGGAAAAACTGTAATAACCTCTCACACACTGTAACTCTACAATCTGGCATATTTGAAGCAGTAAATTTATTTAAATATAGTTGATAATTAAATGTGCTGTACTGTTTGGTTTTTATAAATTCCATTATATGTAAACCCTATAGTGAAATTAATGGATTAAAAAAAACTAAATATAAACTGCAACAATTAGTGCCTTCACTGGATGAGCTGGCTACTTTCTGACATGGAGCATTTAGCTCCATTTGTCCCTTGTCCCGGCCCCATAGCAGAAGTGTCCATGTCGCAGGGCTGGAAACTGGGTCTCCAGTAGTCCGGAGCTCCTTCCTCCTCCCTGCACGCTCGGTAAGTGGCTTTCGCCTCCAACGGTTCCATGGAGGGGAGTGGGCGTGGGGGGCGAGAGTGGGGGTGGGAGGGAGAGTGCGACTGGGGAGGAGGACAGCGGGGTTGGTGGTGGGGGGAAGAGTAAGTGGGGGAAAGGGGGGAGGGGAGGAGAGAATGGGGGGTGGGGGGAGGAGAGAGTGGGGAAAAGGGGGGTCGTCGGAAAAGGGGAGGTGGGGGAGGAGAGAGTGGGCTCCTCAGTCACACCCTCTCCCCTTCCCTGTCCCCCCCTCTACGAGGAATGGGCCCACTTGATCTAGTATATAAATAAAACGTAGCACAAAAAGTAAGGAAATTTGTGTTTGGTAGATTATTTCTTTGTTGTAACAATGCTTCTTGGCAATAAATCTTATACCGTTGGAAAGCCTGTTTATTTCCCTTTTAAATGGTGCCACATTTGTAAGGAACATGCATTTGTGGGATGAGCAACAGAGCTGAGTATATGGGTTGCGCTCATGAAAAATTTGCCAAATCTTCTCTGCCATTGCCAAACAGCTTATTCTGCTGCTGCTATTGACTCTTGTTTTGAGCTTCTGGTACCCCCAGGTGCTGACAATCAGGTGCCTGATTGGCACCTGATTGGCAGCATCTGTGAGCATGGGCCCTGCTACAGTGGTCAGTAGGTGTCTGCTCCAAGAATCGGCATGCCACGTTTGACTGATCTGGATAGGGCCCGTGCGATAGGGCAACTTCAAGCTGGTGTTCCGCAAAACCAAGTTGCGGCATTATTTGGAGTGAGCCCTAGTACCATCTGCAAAGTGAAGGCCAAGTTCCATATAACGGGGGATGTCAGAGACAGGCCGCGAAGTGGGCGTCCCAAGAAGACGACACCCGAAGAAGACCGTTTCCTCACCCTGTCAGCACTTAGGAACCGTAGGCTGCCTTCTGCAGATTTGCAGTCAAGGTTTGCAGGACGATATGGCCGACGGCTCTCTGCCCAGACAATTCGGAACAGACTGCACGCAGCCGATCTCCGGTCTCATAGGGCTGCCAGGAGGCCTGCCATGACTGCCCTTCACCGTCAGGCCCGTTTGCGCTGGTATCGGCAACACGTGCACTGGAACCTGAACATGTGGAGGAACGTTATGTTCAGCGATGAGTCCAGATTCTGCCTACGGCAGTTGGATCATAGGGTCAAAGTGTGGAGAAGACGCGGAGAACGCTATGTTGATTGCTGCACCGATAGAGTAACATCTTTTGGTGGAGGCAGTGTGATAGTGTGGGGCGGCATCTCCCTCACTGGAAAAATGAGGCTTGTCATCATTGGAGGCAATCTCAATGCAGAGAGATATCGAGATGAGATTCTGCAACCAGTGGCAATCCCATATCTCCAGTCTGGGACCGAACTCTATCAAGATGACAATGCTCGCCCCCACAGAGCAGGGTTTCTCAGAGACTACCTCCAGAATTTGGGAGTGGAGAGGATGGAATGGCCTGCCAGCAGTCCTGACCTCAACCCCATTGAACACGTGGGATCAGCTTGGGCGTGCTGTTCGTGCCAGAGTGACCAACACAACCACGTTGGCTGACTTGCGACAAATGCTGGTTGAAGAATGGGATGCCATCCCACAACAGTGTGTGACCAGGCTGGTGACCAGCATGAGGAGGAGGTGCCAGGTGTTGTGGCTGTGTATGGCTCTTCCACACGCTACTGAGGCTCCTGTTTATTAAATGAATAAATTGTTAAATTGCCAATATGTCTTGTTTCTTCAGACTTCAATCATCCAATCCATCAAACAACACCGAACAAGAGTCAATGGCAGAATAAGCTGTTTGGCATTGGCAGAGAAGATTTGGCAGATTTTTCATGGGCGCAACCCACACTCAGCTCTGCTGCTCATCCCACAAATGCATGTTCCTTACAAATGTGGCACCATTTAAAAGGGAAATAAACAGGCTTTCCAACGGTATAAGATTTATTGCCAAGAAGCATTGTTACAACAAAGAAATAATCTACCAAACACAAATTTCCTTACTTTTTGTGCTATGTTTATCTATCTATCTATCTATCTATCTATCTATCTATCTATCTATCTATCTATCTATCTATCTATCTATCTATCTATCTATCTATCTATCTATCTATCTATCTATCTATCTATCTTCTATATAATACTAAAACTCAGATCTTGTGTTATATATATATATATGCGCGTAACAGCGGTTTCTCTGATTTCGTCAAAACGGTGAACCGTAGCGCCACGATTTTTGCACCGCCTTAATCACCACGCGGTTATCTGCTGCAAATTTGTTTTTTATTTAATTCGGTCGCATGTTTTTTAAGTTACAGAGGTTTTAAAGCGCTTCCCCCCCCCCCTAAATTATAGGGGGCGCTGCGGTGCAGATTTAGTTTTCAGCTTGTGGCTTGTGACGGCTACATTTGTTTCGAAACGTTTCCAGAAAAGGATTTAGTTTTCAGCTTGTGCCGGCTACATTGTTTCGAAAAGTTTCCAGAAAAGCACTGATTGTTTTGTTATTGCAAGTCAAGTCAAGTCAAGTCAAGTCAATTATATTTGTATAGCACATTTAAAAACAACCCATGTTGACCAAAGTGCTGCACATCTGATTAGGAAAAAAAAGAAGGGTATAGTGCTCACTTGACATACACAGATCAGGAGGACGGGCCCAACGGGCACACTTGGAGAGTAAGAGTGGGGCTGGGGGAGGAGGGAATGGGGGGTGTGGGGACGGGCCCAACGGGCCCGCTTTGAACGGGCACACTTGTTCTAGTATATTACTAAAACTCTCGGTTTGTTTGTGTGTATGTGTGCACCATAACTTTGTGGTT
The DNA here is from genome assembly GCF_053455715.1 of Rhinoraja longicauda. Taxonomy (NCBI): domain Eukaryota; kingdom Metazoa; phylum Chordata; class Chondrichthyes; order Rajiformes; family Arhynchobatidae; genus Rhinoraja; species Rhinoraja longicauda. The sequence goes on from NC_135977.1 coordinate 832,780, forward strand.
CCGCACAGCCAAAACGGTACACCATAGCTGTAACCTTAAAGTTATAGAAACTTTACGCCAGGCACTATTGATTTGGGTTTTAAGACATGGGCGGACAAGGGTATCAGTAAAATCTCAGATTTATATAATAATGATATTCTTTTAAGTTTCAATGATGTAAAACAAAAATTCGGACTTGACTCAAAACATTTTTTAAAGTATCTCCACATTAGAAACTTCATAACAAAGACGTAAAACTCTCTAGGTCTGCCATCTCAAAACTCTTTAGAAAAGGCGGCTTTAAACCATCATGAGGCAGGTGGCCAAATCTCACGGTTTTACCAAATTATTATAGCTCCAGCAAAGGAATCTTCAGAAGATAAAAGGCTTGTGTGGTGTTCAGATCTTGATGAAATTACTGTACAAGAATGGCAGGATATATGTTTACAGTCTCAAGACCAAACAATAAATACGCGGTTCAAATTACTCCAGTACAAATGGAATCATGGATACACCTGATCTTTGTATCAAATGTGGTGTTCATGAGGGTAGCTTGTTTCATTGCCTTTGGGAATGCCCCACCATTCAAGAGTACTAGAAGGAGATAATAACAATATTATCTATTGCCACAAAAGAGGAGCTTCCACTATGTCCTAAACCTTGTATTTTCGGGTGTTTCCCAGCAAGCTGTAAACTTAACAATACGGATAAGAAGATGGTTATATTTTGTCTGCTGGAAGCTAAACATAAAATTGCTTTGTCATGGAAATCAGTTTATAGACCAAACAAGCAAAGTTAGGTTGATGGATTACTGCAGTGTCTTGCTTTGGAGAAACTTACATATATAATTAAGGAGAAATACGACACTTTTGAAAAGATTTGGGGCTCGTTTATGAAATTTCTGGAGGGGAAAGATTTAACTGCTGACGGTTTATATATAAACATGTACTACAGCAGAAATGTGCCTTACTTCCTTTATATTTAAAGTGCCTTTAGGTGCCTAAAAGTGACCTTGTTGTTGATGTGCCTTGTTATGTTATGTTATATTATGTTATGTTAAATGTTTTTGTATGCTATTCGGAAAAAGCAATAAAAATAATGTTTTAAAAAATAAATAAATGTGGATAGGCACAACATTTTGGAGTAACTCAGGACAGGCAGCATCCCTGGAGGGAAGGAATGGGTGACGTTTCGGGTCAAGACTTCTTCAGACAGTCAGGCAGAGATAGGGAAGGGTAAGGTATAAAAATGAGACAGAAAATGTGGACTGAGGAACTTACAATGCAATATATATATAGCCAGAAGGTTGAACATGCGAGAGACATTTTGTGTTTATTTTTATCTTATGGGATGACTCACAGTTAGTGTCAGAGTGAAGCTGCAGAGAGGGAATGAAACAGCAGTGCTCAGACAAACTGAACATGAAAACTGCAAAGCTAGGCCTCAAGAGGTGATTTAGACTTTGAGACCAAGGAATAATGCTCCTCACCACTCTGCTGTTTATCTTAATAAAAATCAATTTCAGCCTATGCAGCCAAGACATTTTACAAAGAGAATAAAAGCTGTTTAAGTACTTTCTTCAGGGTTTCTACAGCTGTTTCAACAAAACTTCAAAGTTTAATTTCTGATTGCAAGCACTCCACAAACATGTGGTCTGAAAGAACACCCACTATTTGATCTTTCAATTGTTCCAATTTTTAAAACTTTGAATATCATAATAATTGAGGCAGCACAGTGGCGCAGCGGCAGAGTTGCTGCTTTTCAGACCTAGAGACACGGGTTAGATCCTGACTACGAGTGCTGTTTGTGCAGAGTTTGTACGTTCTTCCTGTGACTGTGAGTTTTCTCCGTGCGCTCTGGTTTCCTTCCATATTCCAAAGACATACAGGTTTGCAGATTAATTGTAAATTGACCCTAGTGTGTAGGATAGTGTTTGTGTACAGGGTGATCATTGATCGGCGAGGACTTGGTGGGCCGAAGGGCCTGTTTCCACGCTGTATCTCTAAACTCTAAAGAGGATAGATGTTGGGATGTTCCCACCAGTTGCAGAACAAAGATATATGGGAGTGCAGATGCATGGTTCTCTGAAATTGGACAATGTGGCGAAGGTGGAGCTTGGCACGTTGCCTTCATTGATAAGTGTATTGAGTACAAAGGTCAAGACATCATGATGCAGATACAAGGCATTAGTGAGATCTTACTTGGAGTACTGTATGTAGTTCTAGTCACCCAGCTGCAGCAGGTCCCACACCAAAATGTCGTTGAGGGTGTCATTAAGTTGGAAAGGGTGCAGAAGAGATTAACCTGGATGTTATGTGGACTTGCAAGCTTGAATTATAGAAGGGTTGGATAGGCTAGGACTACCCCCTACATTGAGAAGTCTTGTATCCTCTTACGCTTGGGCAGCAGTATGAATATTGGTTTCTCTAACTTCATACAACCCTTGCATCCCCTCTCTCTTCGTCCCTCCCCCACCGTGGTCGTCATACTAGTTTCACTGTCATCCTGTTGAGTTTCATTGTCTGTAACTCGTTATCACCTAGCCCACAGCTAACAATGTGGGCTCCACCTTTCCTTGATCATCGTTACTTATTTGCATATCTTTCATTCATTTGTTCTAAATCACCATCTACATCTCTCATTTTCCTTTCCCCTCTCAGTCTAAACAAGGGTCTCGACCCAAAACATCACCTATTCCTTTTCTCCAGAGATAATGCCTGACCCACTGAATTACTCCAGCTTTTTGTTCCATCCTCTTACTTAAATCTATGTATTCTTCTTGATGGATTCTAATATTGCTTTACAAAAGTACATAAATGCACATGTAGTGTGAGAGTTCCAAGCTCATGACATTCCAAGTGAGGGTGTCATGGCTGAATTACATCTGATTTAATATTGTTGATGATCAGACCAACATTACTGTGAGTGGACATGTGCACACACGGTTGGGATGCATTTCTTGGCTCGTGAAGAGTGCTGCACACTTCTGTGACAGGTGTACTGTCTAGCAACGATCCTGCACTGAGCAACAAGCCAGTCTGGTGCAGTCCAGTGTAACCAACGCACAATCAGAGTGAGGGATTCTCTGGGAGAGGTAAAGACGGACAGCTCCAATGTCTGTTTGACAAATGTCAAAATTTACCAATCTTAATGTCTTTTTTGGATTATATCTTTAAAGTGATACCCTTTTGAGATGATACATGAAGAGGAAGCTCATCATTTCAGTGTCTCTGTGACAATGAAAATGCTGGCAGCACACAGCACTGTAAACTATACCTAAGAGAAGACCTCAGAGATGTTTAAGCTCTAGGATGCAACAGAACTTTGAACACTTACATGTTTTACAATGAACTACAAAGAGATTCTCCTTCCTTCAGAATGCTGCCTTTCCATTGGAAATGATAGCCAGACACTGGTCAGTTTCATCCCTCTCATTCAGTCTATTGGTCTTCATGTAGCAGGATGCAACTGGAATAATAGAACATTTATTACCCAACCAGAATCTATTTCAATTATAACATCCATACTTGTTCAAAAAGAACTACCTGAGTAATCCTACAGCACTTGTTTGGTGGGATGATATTGGTAAATAAAACACTGAAAGTTAATGTGCAGGTACAGCAAGATGATAGACTATTCTCCTGCTGGCTTTTTACTGCAGTAGGATTTGAATACTTGTTCCAATTATATGTTCTGAGTGTGTACAGAAATAACAAAAGAGGGAATGCAGCAAAAATGTTCCCCAGATCTATTCATGAAATTATCAATTATACTAGGTAACAAGACGACAATGGTGCAAGCTGAAGTCATAAAGTGACACAGTGTGGAAACAGGTCCTTCAACCCAATTTGCCCACACCTGCCAACATGTCCCAGCTACACTAGCCCCACCTGCCAGCATTCGGTCCATATCCCTCCAAACCTGCCCTATCCATTCACCTGTCTAACTGCTGCTTAAATGTTGGGATAGTCCCAGCCTCAACTACCTCCTCTGGCAGCTTGTTCCATACACCCACCACCCTTTGTGTGAAAATGTTACCCCTCAGATTCCTATTACATTTTTTCCCCTTCACCTTAAATCTATGTCCTCTGGTGCAGGAGTAAGCCATTCGGCCCCTCGAGTCAGCACCACCATTCAATAAGATCATGGCTGATCATCGAAAATCAGTACACTAATCCTGCTTTTTCCCGATATCCCCTGATTCCTTTAGCCCCAAGAGCTAACCCTTGTTCAACTACTCTGGGCAAGAGACTGTGCATCTACCCAATCTTTTCCTCTCATGATCTTATACACCTCTATAAGATCATCCCTCATCCTCCTGCGCTCTAAGGAATAGAGTCCCAGCCTATTCAACCTCTGCCTATAGCTCAGACCCTCTAATCCTAGCAACATCCTTGTAGGTATGAAGTATATGGTGCAATCTTACACAAAGCCCATAGTAGTTTGTTGTTGTGCAAGATTGATGGTTGCTGGTAAGAAGCTGTTCTTGAACTTGAAGGAAACGGTGTTCAGGCTCCTGCACCACCTTCACAAGAAGAGGCCGTGACCAGGGCGTTGTGGGTCTTTGATAATATTGGCTGTCTTTTTGAGGCAGCGTTTCAATAGATCCCTTTGATGATGGGGAGGTCAGTACGTGATATTTCCCCTGTCCGAGGAACCCCGAACCAGGACAATTTGTCTCTAAATAATGGGCCAACCACTCAGAACAGAGAGGAGAGAAATTGGTTCAGAAGTGGTGAATGCTTGCACTTGTAATTCCTTGTCCATCAGTCGTGGTAGTGGAGAGCCATGGACGTTCATACACTGAGGGGATGTCAGCCATGGAACAGCAGCAGCAACGCAGGGTCAAATGGATGGCCGGCGGCGTGTCGACGACAAATCGGTTCACAAGAAGAGTAAAGGCCGCCGACTCAACGGCCTCCTTCAGCAGATCTGTGGCCAAAGGAGACCGGGGGCCTGCGGTCAACTGTGGACCCGCGCGCTCCCGCCCACAGGTACTCCCGCCCTCTCACCACCGCGCGCTCCCGCCCTCGCCCTCGCCCCCCCGCCCTCTCACCAGCGCGCGCGCCCCCGCCCCTCTCCGCGCGCCCCGACACTCTCCGCGCGCCCCCGACACTCTCCGCGCGCTCCCGCCCTCCCCTCCCTCTCACCACCGCGCGCTCCCGCCCTCCCCTCCCTCTCACCACCGCGCGCTCCCGCCCAAAGGTACTCCCGGCCCCGCCCTCTCACCACCGCGCGCTCCCGCCCAAAGGTACTCCCGGCCCCCCCCCCCCCCTTCTCTCCCCCCCCTTCTCTCCCCCCCCATCTCCAGCCCCTCCCCTCTCCGCGCGCTCCCGCAGCCACCGCTCCCGAAGCTTGGCGCCATTTCGCACTGGGCATGCGCGGGGCCAAGGCTGCAACGACTGCACCTCGAGCGGCTTCGCGTCGGAGCTCCACCCGGATCGGCCAGGACTGGACTCCGCTCCCGCTCGGCCAAGGCGCGTTAGCCGATGTGTAGTTGTAACGGCGGGTGGTCGGTGCGGTCGGGCGGCGGCGCTGCTGCGGGGCGGTCGCGCGGAGACTATAAAGGCAGGGGGGAGGGCACGTGGGGGCGGTTGGAGCCGCTCCGGCAGCGTGAGTGTCGGCGGTCCGCTCACCCCCCGCCCTGGGGCCCACGGACACACCCCTCCTTCGGGCCCACGGACACACCCCCCCTCCGGGCCCACGGACCCCCACCCGGGCCCTCACCCCCGCTCCGGCAGCGTGAGTGTCGGCAGCCCCCAAACCCCCACCCCGGGGCCCACTCTACCCCAACCCCGGGGGCATCTCCGGCAGCGTGAGTGTTGGCCGGACCGCCCGCTCGCCCCCAACCCCTCCCCGGCCGGGGACTCTCCCATCCCTGGTCGGCCCACGGGCCCCCCAACCCATCTCCGGGGCCCAGCCACACCCTCACTCCTCCTCTACCTGGGCCCCGGCCGCACCCTCAACCCTCCCTGCCCCGCGGAGGCAGCCCCGGGCCCCGACCCACCCTCCCTCGCCAGGCCCACGGCCAGGCCCACGGCCAGGCCCACGGCCAGGCCCACGGCCAGGCCCACGGCCAGGCCCACGGCCAGGCCCACGGCCAGGCCGCCACGTTACCCCCACTCACACAGCCGCTGCCTCGCAACTCCAATGTGCCCACTTCGCCACTCACTGTGTGGTTACCTCGTTCTCCCTGTAAACCGGCGCTCGCTCCCGTTTCCTCCCATGTCCCAGTGTTGTGCGTTAATTACATTGCGAAAATTCCCCAAGATTTAGAGATAGGAAAGTTGCTGGGAATAAGGTAGAATTCATGTAAAAATGGGTACCTGGTGGTGGTTGGCTGGACAGTGAGCTGAAGGTCTAGTTTCTGACTGATGAAAGATCTGGATCGCAACCGTCGCCTACCCGTTCCCTCCACAGATGCCGCCTAACCTCTTGAGTTCCTGCAACACTTTGTGTTTTGCTTAAGATTCCAGCATCAACAGTTCCTTATGTCTTTCTTATTTCCCTGGCCCTAGTCAGTCTTCCCCCTCTCCAGGGTCTGCTTACCCTGAGATAACCTTTGGAAAGCAGCCACTCCAACCTGTTACTGCCCAGCAATGAAATCGACTAATTAATTTGTTACGGAGTTTTGGAAAGAGTGCTCACAATATTCCAAAATGTCATATTTTGAATGAAATTAATTCTGTTCAATCCAAAACTGGGGTCTTAAAATCAAATTTTTTAAGATTTCAAGAGAGAGTTAGATTTAGCTCTTAGAGCTAAGGGAATCAAGGGATATAGGGAAAAAGCCAGAACGGGGTACTGATTTTGGATGATCAGTCATGATCATATTGAATGGCGGTGCTAGCTCGTATGGCCTACTCCAGCACCTATTTTCTATGTTTCTAAACAAAGCAAACTACAAAGGCATAAGATATGTTTGATATGGTAGATTGAGTAACTGTTGAAATGTAAACAAACAATGCTGAATATTGACATGTGTCCCGAAGCAACAAGTAAGAATTTTGTGTAGGAAGGAACTGCAGATGCTGGTTTAAACCGAAGGTAGACACAAAATGCTGGAGTAACTCGGGGACAGGCAACATCTCTGGAGAGAGGAATGAGTGATGTTTTCGGTTCGAGACCCTTCGGATTATTCAGGGGAAAGGGAAACGAGAGATATAGACGATGATGTATAGCGATATTGAGCAAATGATTGAATGAAAGATAAGCAAAAAAGTAACGTTGATAAAGGAAACAGGCCATTGTTAGTTGTTTGCTAGGTGAGAACGAGAAGCTGGTGTGACTTGGGTGGGGAAGGGATGAAGAGTGAGGGGATGCAGTGGTTACTTGAAGTTAGAGAAACAAATAGTCATACCCCTAGTTGTAAGCTTCCCAAATGAAATATGAGATGCTGGAAGAATTTCATTGTTTTGTTTTGGAATACTTGATATTTAAGAAATTAGTATATTGTTTACATCAATTGTTATTCTTTAAAGCACAATAGCCCAATCTGAAAAGATATCTCCTTTAAAAGGAGACGAGCCAGAGTCAATGTGGTTGGCTTACTTGCAGCTGAAATGGCAGAAATTATGTTGGGGGAATAAACAGATGGCATGGAAAGTAAACATTTTTATAACTTGTGAAAAAATGATAGAACAGCCTTTCAGAAATGGAGAACAACATATTTTGATCAATGACTTGTTATAACAGGCAAGATTTAGTAGAAATTTCAAAAACACTCTCTTGTGAAAAGTCTGTTTGCAGTATTTTTTTCATGGAAACCTATGATTTTAATGAGCTTTTCAACCTCCATAGAGAATCAAATTTGGGGTTGTCAATAGGTTGCATTGTAGGAAGTACTGCAGCTTGCAATCTTTTCATGGAAAACATCTTCAGGAAAAGTCTTATCTTGGTTTGTTCTATCAGAAATGTTTTAGTATACATTCTTCGAGCTCTGACACAAGGTTTCAGCTGGGCATTCTGACTTAACATAGTTTTCCTTCTACAGGTAACTGGTAGTAAGTTGAAATATATATAAATTTTTAAAATGACTGGAAGAGCCCGTTCTCGAGCTCGTGGCAGAACACGTGTCCCCGAAGTAAGTTCACAACCTCTTGCAGCAAGGCTGGTAAGTCATTTTGATAGTCACTTTTTTTTTTTGCAATACTGGTTTGCTGTATAACTAACTCAGTAAATGCAATCACTACTGTCACATGTTACCATTTGAAAATAAAACTATTTTCAAGTCCTTGACATGAGCTTTAAAAATTAAATTATATATTATTGCTCTGACCACTAATCATTCAAATCAGTCTTTTTCTCAGAATTGCCATAATTATTTGCATGAACTGAACATCTTTAATGAGCTCCTGTGTTAATTAATCACCAAACAATTGCTCTGTGGTGCAAGTTTCCAATAAGGCCAGTCACTTGCCAAAAGATTTCAGTAATGCAGCTATAATGTTTGTGGCTGGCAAAATATTTTGCCTTGCACTGCTGTGGTTTTCTGAACAGAACAGTTGCTTGAATGTCTGTGCTTGTATTTAATTAGAGTATCTTTAATATAACTTAAATGAGTTGAGCATTGATTTATGATAGCAAGATGGTTTTCATATGGATTTTTTTTCTTGCTTTGATTCTAATGTGATTTGATTTTAAAATAGTTTTATCTATAGATTGCACTATCGCTTTATATTAGAATGTTGTTCTAGTCCTTGTGTTATTGTTATAGATAATCTTAAAATGGTTCCATTAATATTCAGATTATTGTGAACATTTTCCCCATCCACCAATTTTACAATTGCATGGTTGTGTTTGTAGCATTTTTCCATTTACGTTAGTATTACGTTTGACCTTTCTTTCACTTAGTTCTATGTTGACCTTTTTCCGCATTATTTTGTTTTATCAGCTCCGAGCCTTGTAGATGATGGCTTTTTATTTGTTCAGTATACCTTGTTAAATTTAAGAGATTCTGCTTCTGCCATTCTTAGGCAGTGATTTCTAGACTCCACTGCATTATGAATAAAAACTATTTCCATGTAACCTCCTTGCGGTAATCAAATTGTCATTTTCTCATAGCAGGCATGTGAATTTTCTGCGGATTTCAAATTCATTTAAATCCATTTTCCGTGTTTTTGCTTGATGTCCGCGTTTTTCACTTTGCCAAATAAACGGAGATATCGGATCGAAAAAAAGAAAGGGAAAAAACTGATGCATAGACTTGTAATGAACACTAGGGTTCCGCTAGAGGTCGCTAGGGGTTCCGCGAGAAATCCCCCGCGCCCTTGAAGTCTCCTCGAAAATGTGGCACCTAGGCTGGGCAAGGCAGCCAATCTCGACCTCATCGGGGCTTCCACGGCCGATCGGTGGGTTGAATTTGCAACCTGCGGCCAGGGCTCTGGAACTCCAGCCCAGCTGGAGCCAGCACATCTATCCCCATAGCCGACTTCCTTGGCCTGCTGGATAAATCAGCAAAGCTCTGGAACCAAGAGTGCCAGAAAATCAGTGGTGGAAATATGAGTAAATATTAAATTTAAGTGCAAGATTATATAACTAAATTAATTAAGACAGGGTTAAAATATAAAACACAGCAGAAAAGCCAATTACCACCTTTTTGGGCTGATTATCAATTATTGTGCGAATTTACTTAAATGTTATTAGTGTACAGTGACATATTCACATTATTTTGTAATGTCTGTTTTTACTTTGAAATGCACTAAGGCTTGAAACTGGTAAGTTTGTGTGTAATTTTTTTTTTTTAATCCCAATTTTTTGACCCCGGTTGAACACCTCGAGCAAGCGCTCGGCTCTTTTCTTTTTTTTACCTCACTCATATGCCTGTCATAAGGACAGGGGCTGTGAGTTTCATTTGGGGGGCATTTGACAAGCATTCGCATCTATTGACACTTATTAAGTAAGATCACTTACAACCTTTAGTATTTTGCATTTGGAGTTACAAAACAAAGATGTTTTTGACAATTAGTTTTGGAAATCCTGCAGGAGAATTTTTGATGAGAGTTTGAAATGCACCTTGCATTAGGGCTAATACCCTTTTTCTTATAGACACAATTGTTTTCACAAAGTAATTTTCTATAATGCGAGGTCTTTGGAACAAAACTATCATGTTCTAGCAGAACTGTTTGTATAGAATCGGGGGAAGGGGAGGGTGGAATGGGAAACAACTTGGAATTAATAATTGATGCTGAAACCTGCAATCTTTAGTCTGAATTTACTAATAGTAGTACTGCAGGTCAGGCACCTCAAATTAAGGCCTTGCAGAAGTCACTACTTACAACACAAAAAATTGAGATCCAGAATAAAATTTGCACCCGTGCTATTTATATGGGGAAATAATTTGTTTTCAACTTGCATTTCCTGATGCAAGTACAGATAATGTGGCTTTGCATTGCAGAAAATAGTGATGGGGACTTTTTTTCTAGGACTACCACTCCTTCCCTCCTCCCCTTGGTAGCACAGGAATCACCTATATTCTGGGCCCTGTGTAATTGAATTTTTACAAGATGTGAATAAAATTGAGAAAGTAACACTTTTTGGTAATTTTTGTGAATAAACATTACTGATGCAATGTTGGGTTCTGTTAACATGTAGATGTCTTCAAGTGCGAATGGCGCAGTTTTGCTGGGATCACATTTGGAACAATTTGTATAAGCTAGCAAGCCATGTTCAGATTTTTGAAGGGTAATATGTTAGAGGTCTTTATCCTATCTATTTAATCAGGGCATAAATTCAAAATTAGAGCTAGGTCTATTAGTTTAGAATTTCAAAACTGGCTGTGGGACTGGCAAATAACTTTTAACTCGTGACATCAGAAATGAACCATCTTTACTTTGCAATGTAGGAACCTTCTCCAATACCACCGTCGCTTGCTGCCAGCACAGGGGAGCCTGAACTACTTGGTCGTGGTCGTCAGCGAGGGCCCTCTGGTGCACTACTGCGCAAAGATGGTGAGATTTGAATTTAAATTTTTTTCTTATTAAAGAAACTTCTATATGTAAAATACTGTAAACTTTTCATAGATTACCTTTATCTTTTTTTGGATTAAAATGGGTCATTCGCTTGTGTTGAAAGATTGTGCTGCATGGTCAGAGCTCTGGCCATGTGCCCAGTAAATTCAGACCTGAGAATCTTGCAGTATTTGGGGTTGGTTGAACCAGAACGATAGTCTTTGGGCGCTATTAACATACTGCACGCAATCCTTCAGTCTCAGCCATAACAACTTTTTTTTCCTACCATTTTATGTTGTCCATTAATAACACTAATTATTTTCTTAAGACTCCAGAACTTGCATAGCAAAGTATGCAGGTCCCCAAGTGTCTAACAGCGTGGTAAAATGCTGATGAAAGATACCTACTGTAAGGAATTATTGATTTTTCCAGTTGCAGTTTAAGTATTCACTCCATCTATGGGTGTAACATGCTTCTTTGAATAAAAAAATTCTGTCGGTGATTGTTTCGCTTACCACTCAAGACAATTAAAAGCTAGATTGACAGAACTTTATAGTTGTAGAGCCATGGAGCTGTCTAGTTAAGCAGCAACAGACGCTCCTATCCATGCCGACATTTTTACCATCTACACTAACCCCATTTGTCTGCATTTAGTCTAGTTTTGTATGCCTTGCTCATTGTCTAAATGTAGCTTAAATTATATTGTTCCACTGTACTCACTTTGATATCTTATAATTTGTTCTTGTTTCTTGAAAATGTGATAGTTGAGGTGGTATCTGCTGGATTTAAAGAGATGTCTTTAACGGAAAGAGGTGGGCGGCGGCGAGATTTCCATGATCTTGGAGTTAATACCAGAAAGGCTATGGAACATGTCAAGGAGTCCAAAACAGGTAAAGGCCGAGGTGAAGCTGTCCAGGGATTAATTTAAGTCGTCTGTACCATGAGGAACACCTATACATACATACAATAAACTGAGAAATACAGGTGCGATTGGAATGGGGAAACGAGGGAATTGGACATAAGTTTGTACCTGGATTAAAGAGCAGAAACATTAATATTAATTGACAAATTCATGCTGAAGTGTGTACATAGAAATAACAAAAAATGCATGCAAGGATGAAGATGATTTGAGAGTCAAAAATAAAATATTGCCAATGTTTAAAAGATCAGAGATCTTACAGCGATCAGTGCTAGAGTTATTGCAGTTTAATTGCATAGAATTTTATTTTTATAATTTGGAATCAAGTTCAAATATTAACACTTCCTTTATGACTGCAAGATGGCATTGTAAAGCAGGTGATGGATGCCAGATCTATTCAATGGAGAAAAATATGTATTGTTGGGGGGTGGGGGAGGGAATAGAGGAGCATCTCGTATATCAGAATGAAAAGGAGCACGAATGCTTTGAGCCAAATTCATCAAGTTTAACTCGTAAGTAAAATAACATCAAGTCATTAAAAAAGGGAGGCAAGTTACAAGTGACCTGACTTATGGAAAACCAACTACACACAATTTCACCCATACATTTTTAAAGCAGTTTCACACTTTGTCATAATAATGTTTCATAATATTAATGACTGGATACATTAAATATATTTAATTTGTTTAACTATGGTTTAGGGTGATTATTCAATATAGTGAAAGGATTATAGCAAGTGCATGTAGACCATTATATATATTACGAAAGAAAATAGTTGTTTCTGACTTGCAGAGAAATTAGTTTACAGAGAGTTCTCAAGATCTAAACTCTTATTTAAGCTGGAGTCTGCTTATTTAAAAGTTATATAGACAATAGACAATAGACAATAGGTGCAGGAGTAGGCCATTCAGCCCTTCGAGCCAGCACCGCCATTCAATGCGATCATGGCTGATCACTCTCAATCAGTACCCCGTTCCTGCCTTCTCCCCATACCCCCTCACTCCGCTATCCTTAAGAGCTCTATCCAGCTCTCTCTTGAAAGCATCCAACGAACTGGCCTCCACTGCCTTCTGAGGCAGAGAATTCCACACCTTCACCACTCTCTGACTGACAAAGTTCTTCCTCATCTCCGTTCTAAATGGCCTACCCCTTATTCTTAAACTGTGGCCCCTTGTTCTGGACTCCCCCAACATTGGGAACATGTTTCCTGCCTCTAATGTGTCCAGTCCCCTAATTATCTTATATGTTTCAATAAGATCCCCCCTCATCCTTCTAAATTCCAGTGTATCAATTCCCTCAGTAAATTATCAGTGTTTTAGATCCTAATTTAGATATTTTTTTAAAAATCAAACATTTGTATTTTACTTGCATTTGTCTGCAAGCTGTCTCAGAGTTTTAATCAATAAGCAATCTTAATCTGTAGTCACGGTTGGTAATATAACAAAATAATTTTATTTCATCTTCAGGTGTTTCTGGGAGTGCAATACGTCTGATAACAAACTATATTGCCCTAAACTCTCGCCCCCAGTGGGTTCTATATCAATACCATGTGGATTATGAACCTCAGATGGAATCGAGGCGTCTACGTACTGCACTATTGTTTAGGCATGAAAATGTTCTTGGCAGAACTCGTGTTTTTGATGGTAGTCTGCTATTCCTTCCTAAAAGATTGGAAACAAGAGTAAGTTTGAAATGTGATATTGTTTTAAAGGCAAAAAGTCAGTGTACCTGGTGTGGGGGCAGAATGAAAAAGCAATATCAAAGTGTGGAACAGTTTGAAGTAATGGTTTTTGCATGCACCTTATGGCTTGCCATTGGGTTGTCATGAATTTCATTGTTCCGAGGAATGGGCCCAACGGGTCCACTTGGTCTAGTATGACAAAATACTCTTGATCCTGGAATAGATTGCAATTTTAATGACTAGCATTTTGATTAACCATCACAAAAAAATCTTTTGTTGATATTAGGCAGTAAGCAGTAATCAAAAAGTAGTAATCAAAAGCAGTAGTAATCCTGAGGTTTTGTGGAGAATGTTTGAATCTATTTGCAGCAATTTTTTAACTAAATGTGAGACTGCTCACTTTTAAGGTCACAGAACTACTCAGCCAGACACGTGATGGACAAAACGTGAAGGTTATAGTTACCTTGACCAACGAATTGCCTCCCACATCTCCAACATGTCTGCAGTTTTACAACATTGTGTTCAGGAGGTAAGTGCCCTATGTGCAAAAACAAAAGTTGCCCCTCGAGTTCCTGTTAAATGTTTCCCCCTCTCCTCCCCCCATCACCTTAAACCAATGCTCCCTGATTCACGATTCCTCTACTTTGAGTAAAAGACTGTGCATTTACCCTATTAAATCCCCTCATGATCTTGTACACCTACAAAAGATTACCCATCGTCCTCCTGCACTCTAAAGAATAAATCTCTCCAACCTTAAGTAGACGTTGAGCAGGCTAGAACTTTATTCCCTTAAGTCCAAGCAACATCCTCAAATCTTTTCTGCACCCTTTCTAGCTTAACAACATTTTTCCAATAACAGGGTGACCAAAATTAAACACAATACTCTAAATGGGGCCTCACCAATGTCTTGTACAACTGTAACATGACCTCCCAACTTCTATACTCAATACTCTGACTGATGAAGACCAATGTGTCGAAGCCTTCTTGTCCACCCTTTCTACTTGTGATGCCACTTTCAAGGAAAGTTTCTGTGAGCTAAGTTCCTACATTCATGGTTGCTCAGTGTGGAACATACCTGTTCACTGGATTCCTTGCTTGTCTGATCAAGATACTGTTTTCAAACTGGCCAGGGTTAAACTTTCTCTTTATTTGTAACATTTAAGATGCGTACACTCAATACTTCACTAGGTTGATGTTAAGCAGACTTTTCAGTAAGTTCGTTAAATGATTTGTTATGGTTGCATTTTCTGAAGCCCACGATTGTCATTTTTTTTCTTTCAGGCTTTTAAAGATAATGTCCTTGCAGCAAATTGGCCGAAATTACTACAATCCTAAGGATCCCATAATGATTCCACAGCATAGGTATGCATAACAACGCTTTACCTTTCTTGGATTTGGTAGTCATAACTTTAGTGCAGTCTTCAAGTGGAACAGTGCCAATTGGGATTGTGTGTAACTCAGTAATTTTAAATGTTTTAATACTTGTTTCCACGTGTTCATATCGCATTGCTAGCTTATCACACATTCTACCGCTCCTGTCCCCCCCCCCCCCCCCCCACTGAAGTAACTACATTGTGTAGGAAGGAACTGCAGATGCTGGTTTAAACCGAAGATAGACACAAAAAGCTGGAGTAACTCAGCGGGACAGGCAGCATCTGGAGAGAAGGAATGGGTGATGTTTCGGGTCGAGACCCTTCTTCAGCAGAACATGCCTGAAGAAGGGTCTCGACCCAAAACGTCACCCATTCCTTCTCTCCAGAGATGCTGCCTGTCCCGCTGAGTTACTCCAGCTTTTTGTGTCCATCTTCGGAGTAACTACATTGGTGGGATTGTATAATTACAGCATTAAAAGTTAAATGGTATTTTGTACAAAATTGAAAGAAAATGTTATAACTGACAAACTGGGGATTGTCTCATTGTAATTTTCTTTTCCAGAATTAAGCCTAGATTTGGGGGATATTCGCTATAGGGAGAGGTTGGACAGACTTGGAATGCTTTCTCTGGAGTACCGGAGGTTGTGGGGAGACCTGAGAGAATTATATAATATATAGGCATAGATAGGGTGGACATTCAGAATATTTTTCCAAGGATGGGGAAATTCAAATACTAGAGGGCATAGCTTTAAGGTGTGAGGGACAATGTTTACATGAGATGTGAGCACAGGGTGTTTTTTGGAGAGGGTGTAAATGTCTGAAACTCACTGCCAGGGATGGTGGTTCAAGCAAATACATTAGTGGTATTTAAAATACATTTGGATAAGCATGTGGACATGGAGGGATATGGGTTATGTGCAGATAGCTATTGTGGGCCAAAGGGCCTGTTTTTGTGCTGTACTGTTTGATGTGCTATGTAAACTCAATTTGCCTCTGAAATGAAAAAAATGGGAAAGCTGAAAACATCATAGGAAAATTTTAATGAACGATATGAACACATTATTGTTCTTCTTCCTATAATAGGATCATGGTTTGGCCAGGATATACCACTTCAATCCTGCAGTATGAGAACAATGTCATGCTCTGTGCAGATGTTAGTCACAAAATCCTGCGTAGTGAAACTGTACATGATGTCATGCATCAGTTATATGCTCAGTTTGGTGAACAGCGGTTTCAGGAGGCATGCTCCAAAGAACTGGTTGGAGTAATAGTTCTAACCAGGTATGTTGCAAATTATGTAGTGTAAATTGTTTAACAGATTTTTTTTTTTAAGTTTATTTTTTAAAAAGCCCTTCGTAACTACCTGGTGAAACAAAGTGATTGCCTGTTTTGTTGGTGCTCCTGACCCGAGCACTGAAATAGAATTGACATTTAGGAAAGGTACATAGATAAGAGGGGTTTCAAGGGATAGGGGTCAGACACTGGCAATGGTGCTCGCTTAGAAGGGTTAGGGTTGTGGATGGGTTGGACACTGTTTCTGTGCTGTATAGACTGACTCTATATAATATTCCCATTCATTTTGGTGACATCTAGGTACAATAACAAGACTTATCGAATTGATGACATTGATTGGTTTCAGAATCCCCAAAGCACCTTTAATAAGGGAGGAACTCAAATCAGCTACATTGATTACTACAAAAAGGTACTTCTGTATATTTTTATGGATCCTTTAGTTTATTAAACTCATTTGTCCTTTTTAAGGAAATATTACCCAAGAAAATGAGCTCTTTGTATTTTACAGCAATACAGTATGGATATTGCTGATGTGAATCAACCAGTGCTCGTTAGCCAGCCCAGAAGGCAAGGACCTGCTGGTACTAGTCTAGGACCTATTTGCCTCGTTCCTGAGCTATGCTATCTTACAGGTATTTTGAATATAAAAAGGTGACTTCATTGGAGCAGCATGAAATAATCGTGCGTTGCGCAACTTTAAAAACTTCTAAATTGGTCAATACTTGATGTAGATTTAACTTTGCAAATGTTGCTGATCATGGTGAAATATTAAGAACTTTGCTGTGATTGGCCGTCGCATTATGCTGCTTCAAGAGGTGTTTATTCATTGAAACCCGAATCTGGACTGAGGCTGTGGCATGAATTGGTGCAATGCAGTATTAGCTACTCTGATAACTTGCAATGGGCTTTTGTTCTACACCATGCGGCAGATGTGCAATAGTACTTCCAATGTATACCTGTCTTGGCATTTGTATTCATGCTCTATACTGTACCTAAGTGATGGATCCTAATAACTACCTGAATAGTGCTGAAGATCTCTGCCCCATATCTAATCTCTCGGCGAAAGTGTTCAGTGCCGGTTTCAAAACTGCTTGTACTTGATTACTTGTGCAAAGGTGGGGTACATTTAACCAGATTGTCAGCTATTGTCCTTCTGGTAAATTGATGGAAAGATTTACCTAGAGAATTATTTGGAATCTTACCAATTTTATTCAGGTTTTGTTAGAACCAGTTGCCCACAGACTTTGCTATAGACAAAAAATGGTTAGCGACCAGGAGATCCAGCAGGCCGTGGTGGACCAAGTGCAACAGTCGACTAGTCTACGCTTGGTCTCACCCATGTAAATGAGGTCACATCAGGAACGCTGAATGTAGTAGACGAGGTACGAGAAGGTGATGTGAACCTCTATCTCATTGGAAGGACTACTGGGGTCCTTGGATGGATTTGAGGGAGGGTGTATAGGGATAGGTGTTCTGTCAGGCACTACACCTCTTCCATGCCCCTTGCAAGGATGCCATCCTCTACTCTCAATCTCTCTGTTTCTGCAGCATCTGCTCCCAAGATGAGGCTTTCTATCGTCGGATATCCAAGATGTCCTAGTTTCTTCAGTAAACGTGGTTACCCCACTGCTGTCAAAGCTAGGTCCTCTGTGTCCCATAGTTCTGCTCTCATCTGCCCCAGATGGAACAAGGCTATTGTTTCCCTGGTCCTCATCAATATCTTATTTTTCTGGGGATTTGGACATCAAGAACTGCAGATGCTGGTTTACAAAAAAGGACACAAAGTGTTGGAGTAACTCAGCAGTCAGGCAGTAAGTCATACTTGGGTGACATTCGGACACACTAAATGCTGGAGTAACACCAAAAGGGTCCTGGCCCAAAATGGTGCCTATCCATGTTCCCCAGAGAAGCTGCCTAACCCACTGAGTTACTCCAGCACTTTGCACTTTGTTTTTTTGGGGGAATTTAAGTATGTTTCATCAAAGTGTGACTTTTTCGACTAATTTAGTTTTGGTTATTGTCACGTGCACAATGAAAAGCTTTTGTGCGTGCTAACCATTTGACCCCACCATCATAGATGCGTGTCTCAAACCTGATTTTACCGCGTATAACGGCCACTTTTGGTCTATCAAACTAGCTCCCAAGCTGCCGCTTGCACAGATCGGGTGAAACGATAAGTTTAATGACGCAAGTAATCACAATAACAGAGACCTCCACGACATTTGATTTAGTTAGTCGTCTTTATTTGAAGTCACAATATAACATATTGGCATATCTCTTGTCATCGACTGGTTATTGATTTGCTTGATTAAATTCCATATCCTACCTTGATCTATGCAATCAATACGAACTGCCAGATCTATCTTCGGCAGAGATCTCTACTAATCTTCTTGTCAGTAAGATCTACAACCGATTTAAATCTTGCCTGCTGAAACCTTTTGGCTGACCCTCTGTCAGCACCTTCTCGGCTTCAACTCGCGAACACGTCCAAAACTACCGTTCTCTGGCTCCGCCCAGCCCTATACGTAAGCATAGCATTAACTCTTTAGTATCCAAACTACAGCAGGATACAAGGTAATAATAATAATATGCAAAAATAACGAATAAACGTAAAATGGCGCCTACACCGCGTTTTTTGTGTTTGAACTAAAAAGCAGAAGTTTTGATTTTTATCTTCTTGACCAAGTTGGAGACTTTGTTTAATTTTGTAGGTATGACGGATAAAATGCGTTCCGATTTCAACGTGATGAGAGACCTGTCTGCACATACAAGATTAAACCCAGAACAGAGGGAGCAGCAATTGTGGCGATTCGTGGACTACATCCAGAAGTATGTTCTAGAATGAAAGTTGGCAATATCCTTGGCTTTCAGAAGTATTGACATTTCTAGATCCTATGGTCAATAATGGTGAAACTTTGAAAAAAAAAAAAAAACGTTATTGTTTGAATTGTCTTCTGTGCTTCTGTAAGTTGGTAGATGAGCACTCACTGCAAGTTTTTAAAGGTTTGTGCATTTGTATTCAGGCTGCTGAAAATACATTTGACACTTCTGCCTTTGTCGGTCACTGCATTGAGTGAGGGGGTTGGGACGCACTGCAAATATACACGTTGTTGGTGAGACAACACGGAGTACTGTTCCCAGTTCTGATCACCCACCTGTACGAAGCATGTTATTCAGCTGGGACAGTGTGGGAACATTTCACATGGATGTTACTGGCATTGGAGAGCTTGAGTTGTAAGTAGAGACTGAATGGCCTGTGACTTTTTTTTCTCCCCCTCTTGGAGCATTGCAGGTTGAGGGGTGACCTTGTAGAGGTATCTCAAATCATGAGGGCCATAAATGACCTCAAATCATGAGGTCAGTTTTTTTCCCCCCAGGGTAGGGGAATCTAAAATTAGGGCACAGAGGTTAGGGGAGAGGGCAGGAGAAAGGGGTTAGGAGGGAGAGATAGATCAGCCATGATCGAATGGCAAAGTAGACTTGATGGGCCAAATGGCCTAATTCTATTCCTATCTCATGATCTTATTATGAAAGATTTAAGGGACTTGAGGGGAATCTATTTCACGATGTGGATGTTGGATATACGAAACGAGCTGTCAGAGGAAGCTGGAGGAAGGTATAATTTTAAGATATTTGGATTAAAAAGGTTTAGTGAATAAATGGAACTAGATTAGATGGATATTTTGACCGACATGGAAGAGTTGGGAAGAGGAAGAGCCTGCTTCTATGCTGAATTATTCTAACTAACTATGATTTCCATTTGCTTCTGTGATTTCGGTCAGTGCAAGAGTTAGAATGGAAATGTGGCTTGCAGTGCTTGCATTGTAAGAGGAACATAGTGTGAGGAATTCCTGATTTTTAGATGAAATATATGTTTGCAAACTGGTTTTGATTTAATTCTTTCATTTTGAATGCAGAAAATATAGAAAATAAGGCTGTAAAGAGGAAACTATGTGCAAAAAGTGTTTGACAGTATTTTTGTATTTTAAAAACAGTGATGATAATGTACAGAAAGAACTGTCAGATTGGGGCATCCAGTTCGATTCCAAATTGCACTCACTCTCTGGCAGAGTTGTACCTACAGAGAAGATCCAACAAGGTGGAAAAATGGTAATGTAGAAATGTGCAATGGGCATTTGCTGGCAAACTGGTTATGAATGGCTGTAAGCAATATTTATATCAAATGCAAACATAAGGAACACTTTTGTGGGTGTTTGGTCTGTGAATACCTTAACAAGGCTTATGAAAGTATGACGTCAGTGGTAATGAAACACTTCCAGTCACTGTCTAGCAATACACGATTTTAGCTTGGGGGAAAAATGCGTGGTATGAATTGTGATCAGATGGTAGAATAAAAGTGGGGATATATTGTTAGCATGTAGTCTTTGTGATGGGATGGCTTCTAGCAGGGATGTTGCAGGTGCCGAGAGCGAGGTTGTACTAGCAGTACCACAATGTGGGAACTAGCAGAGGCTGTACTCAAGCTAATTCTGCAATTTAGTCAGATTGTAGCTCATCGAGGGATGAGCACCATTGTCTGCTTTGGTTCCAAACGGGGATGAAACAAACTATAGAGCGGAGGTGCAGAACCTGGCGGACTGGTGCTCGGATAACAACCTGTCCCTAAATACCACCAAGACCAAGGAGCTGATCATCAACTTCCGTAGGTCACATAACGGGGAATATGCCCCGATCTCTATCAACGGGGACAGTGTGGAGAGAGTGTCCAGCTTCAAGTTTCTGGGCACTCACATTTCGGAGGACCTAACATGGTCCAATAACACTGTTGCGCTGGTCAAGAAGGCACAACAAAGACTGTTCTACTTAAGAACACTGAAAAAGTCTGGTCTACCCCAACAGCTGCTGACGACCTTCTACCGCTGCACCATAGAGAGCATCCTAACGCATGGCATCCCTGTGTGGTACCTCAGCTGCACGGAGGCAGAAAGGAAAGCTCTACAGCGGGTAGTCCATAGAGCTCAGAGGGCCATCGGAACACAGCTACCAGACTTGGAGGGCATCTACAACACACGATACCTCAGAAAAGCCACCAGCATCCACAAAGACTCTTCACACCCCTGCAACAGTCTGTTCGAACTCCTTCCATCGGGCAGACGATACAAGGCCTTCTACGCCCGCACCTCCAGACTCAGGAACAGCTTCATCCCCAGGGCCATAGCTGCTATGAACCGGTCCTGCTGAGCCGGATGGCCACAACGCATAGATCAACTTGCACTTTACCCTGTCTAAAAACTGTTACAATTGTTTCGTTTCGTTGGGTTGCTGTTGTCTAAATTACTTAAATTATTGCATCGTATGGGAGGCGCATTCCCAATCTCGTTGTACCCCGGGTTAAATGACAATATAGATGTATTGTATATCTGTGGGGTTTTTATAAACAGCCTTTCAACTCTGAAAATCATTGCTCTTCAAAATGACATCCAGACACATTTTAAAAGATTGAGTTTCTGACACCACCATCCAATGTGGATATTTTATGAGTTGTATTTTGTATGCAATACATCAATCTCATTGCCTTTCAGTTTGATTATAATCCCCAAGCAGCAGAGTGGTCCAGAGAAACCAGAGGCTCCTACCTGATCAACCCTGTTCCGCTGGAAAATTGGGTGCTGGTTTTTACCCGAAGAAATACTGATGTGGCTCGGAGTCTTTTTCAAACTTTGGGAAAAGTAGTGAAGGCAATGGGCATCAGGATGGAGAAGCCATTAATGTAAGTATTCAGACATTCTGGATGTTGATTTTAAATAACTTAAAGGTAGACACAAAATGCTGGAATAACTCAGCGGGACAGGCAGCATCTTTGCATTTTCTTAAGTAATGCACCCAACATACCACAAATACTGCTACCAATTTAACTGGTGTATTAGGAAGGGAAAAGCAACTAGGATAGACATGTCTTAAAAGCAATGTCAAATGGATATCTATTTTACATTCCTGGTATTCTATTTCTTTGAATTGGGCTCTATAGATCATTAAACTATTTCTCAGCTGATGAAATAGTTTATATCCACGTGCATCAAGCCCTTGAGAAAATCCAGTCTTTACTTGATAGCAGGTCACACAATCAGTGCAAGGGAAATAATACTGGCACATACCATTGACATCCAGACAATGTTCTTCCCATCACTTGAAGGCTGTACATGCTGATGAGGTGGTGTCAGTTTGGATACTTTTTTGGATGGAAAATTTGGGAGGGGGGCGGCAGCAGTTCTGTCTAAAATCAAGGCAAAAATCTACTTTCCAAAGTTGAAATAAAAGCATAATGCTAGAAATACTAGGCAGGCAGGCAGGCAGGCAGGAAGGAAGGAAGGAAGGCAGGCAGGAAGATTGGTAGAAATGGTAGAAATAGTAGGCAGGCAGGCAGGCAGGAAGATTGGTAGAAATGATCTACAGAACGCTGGTTCATACCAAAAAAAGACAAGGTGCTGGATTAACTTAGCCGGTAAGGCAGCATCTCTGCAGAAAAGGAATGGGTGACATTCCGGGCCGGGACCCTACTTCAGATTGGTTGGCTCTGTGGAGCCGATGTTGCAAGGCTCTGTGGAGCCTATGTTGAAACATATAAAATTCATAAGGGGTTGGAGAGGCTAGATGCGGGAAGGTTGTTCCCGATGTTGGGGAAGTCCAGAACCAGGGGTCACAGCTTAAGGATAAGGGGGAAGTCTTTTAGGACCGAGATGAGAAAACATTTCTTCACACAGAGTGGTGAGTCTGTGGAATTCTCTGCCACAGAAGGTAGTTGAGGCCAGTTCATTGGCTATATTTAAGAGGGAGTTAGATGTGGCCCTTGTGGCTAAAGGGATCAGGGGGTATGGAGAGAAGGCAGGTACAGGTTACTGAGCTGGATGATCAGCCATGATCATATTGAATGGCGGTGCAGGCTCGAAGGGTCGAATGGCCTACTCCTGCACCTATTTTCTATGTTACAAGGCTCTGACTTTCTGATGAAGGGCATTGACATTAACTCTTTTTCCATTCCACTGATGCTGACCATTTCTAGCATTTTCTGTTTTTAGTCACTTGTCTTATGATTACAGGGGTATGCTTGTCTTGATGGTAACTAATTTCTGCAGCTATTTGCTGTTTAGATGAGGTTGTTTTTACACCACATCATTATCTAGTCATTGTATTTGCCAAAATAAACAATGGTTTTTCTTGCCGTGCTAAAATATACATTTTATATTGCAGGGTTGAGGTGGAAGATCGCAGTGAGGCATTTTTGAGGGCACTTCAGTCCAACGTTACTCAGTCTACAAGAATTGTAAGAGATCACATCAACATTTTCATAACTTAATTTCAAAGAATGCAAAAGCAGAGCTGGAGATGCAGGCCCCTCCAGCATAGGGTCATGGTATATCCTGAGTGAAATATTGCCCATGCAGAATGAATCATCCTCCATTGGCTGTTCCATTATGTACCCATACCAATCTTCCAGCCTGCCTTGAGTCTATGGAGTATGTCAATGTGCCAATCCTGGGTAGGCCACTGAAACTGCTTTGAATGTTTTTTTGGTGAGGAAAATGGAGGTATTTAATGGCAGGATGACAATAGTAGGGACATTGAGAGAGGGATGAAATTTGGGTGGGGTCTGTGAAATATATCTTCGTCCGTGTTTGTGATCATTGCCTGTCACTCAGCGGGCAGATTATTGGTGTCCATGTTAATATGAATGCACTCTGTCCGCACTGGCACCTGGTCTCTAGTCTTCTTGGATCTCTTTGCCACTGTCCCAAAACTTTGCTCTGTCACTTGGGTCGTTGCCTGTGTGGCAGCCAGCTTGTGGTAAAAGAATTCACTCACAGGTGACTTCCACGTGTCAGAGCTGCAGTTCACTCTGTCCTGGGAACTACTGGAGAAGGTGATGATGATTGCCAGAGACTTCACTGAGAAGATTTTGCATGTTTCGAGGTTACATGGTGCTATCTATATCTACATCTTTAAGGGAAGATGGTATTATTGATAGAATTAAAAATAAAGATGTTTAGGAAGAATCTAAGAGAAAATTGATTGTTGAAGAAGCATCAGTGGTAGCAGGGAGAATGAAACTTTGTTTTGTTCAAATGAACTTTCTGCCCCTCAACAGGTGGTTTGTGTCCTTCCATCTAACCGCAAAGACAAATACGATACAATCAAGAAATACTTGTGTGTTGAATGCCCAACTCCGAGTCAGTGTGTTGTTGCCCGGACCTTGAGCAAGCCTCAGGCACTGATGGCTATCGCCACAAAAATTGCTTTACAGATTAATTGTAAAATGGGCGGTGAACTGTGGAGTGTTGAGATACCGGTAAGTATTTGCACAAAAATGAAAATTAACATCTTTTTATATTTCAAGGTGAAATGATTCCTTAAAAGTTTCAGCTTTTCATAAAGATCAAAGCAGTACATGCCCTTAAATATTAGACCTTTCTGGTATTGTGGTATGGGAGACTGAAGCATTGTTTAATCCATCTGCAGCGTGGATTCAAATGACCACAAAGCCAAGAAAACCGTGGAAGTGTCAATTAGTCAGTAATGTTTCAAGGCACATGTGCAAGTGCAAGCTCACTGACTGAGTGCGAGGAGATTCAGATATTAACATTGTGAATCGTGAAATTATTGTCAATGGATAAAAAAGGTTTAGAGGGATATGGGCCAAACGCAGGCAAATGGACAACCTTAGATGGGGCATCTGAGTTCGACCAAAGGGCCTGTTTCAGTGTTTTATGACTGTAAAACAATGGAATTTGTTTCAGACCAGAAATAAAAACAATGCCTTGCATTTATTTTTTTAAGAAATGTCCCTAATTCTCCACAGTCCTTCCTCGAGAGGCTTGTGGCTCCATCTAGTCAAGACTGGACATGCCTCAATGCTTCCAGTGTTGTCCAAGGAAAAAGAGCCATTATGAGGCAGTGATCATAATATGATAAGTTTTACTCTACAAATTGAAAGGGAGAAGGGAAAATCGGAAGTGTCAGTATTACAGTATAGCAAAGGGGATTACAGGGGCATGAGGCAGGAGTTGGCCAAAATTGACTGGAAGGAGGCCCTAGCAGGGAAGACGGTGGAACAACAATGGCAGGTATTCCTGGGAGTAATGAAGAGGTTGCAGGATCAATTTATCCCAAAGCGGAGGAAAGATTCTAAGGGGAGTAAGAGGCACCCGTGGCTGACAAGGGAAGTCAAGGGCAGCATAAAAATAAAAGAGAATAGGTATAACATAGCAAAGAAGAGCGGGAAGCCAGAGGATTGGGACTCTTTAAAAGAGCAACAGAAGATAACTAAAAAGGCAGTACGGGGAGAAAAGATGAGGTACGAAGGTAAGCTGGCCAATAATTTAAAGGAGGATAGTAAAAGCTTCTTTAGGTATGTGAAGAGGAAAAAAATAGTTAAGGCAAATGTGGGTCCCTTGAAGGCAGAAGCTGGGGAATTTATTACGGGGAACAAGGAAATGGCAGACGAGTTGAACCGGTACTTTGGATCTGTCTTCACTAAGGAAGATACAAACAATCTCCCAGATGTTCTAGTGGCCAGAGATCCTAGGGTGACGGAGGAACTGAAGGAAATTCACATTAGGCAGGAAATAGTGTTGGGTAGACTGATGGGACTGAAGGCTGATAAATCCCCACGGCCTGATGGTCTGCATCCCAGGGTACTTAAGGAGGTGGCTCTAGAAATCATGGACACATTGGTGATCATTTTCCAATGTTCTACAGATTCAGAATCAGTTCCTGTGGATTGGAGGATAGCTAATGTTATCCTAATTTTTAAGAAAGGAGGGAGAGAGAAAACAGGAAATTATAGACCAGTTAGTCTGACATCAGTGGTGGGGAAGATGCTGGAGTCAATCATAAAAGACGAAATTGCGGAGCATTTGGATAGAAGTAACAGGATCGTTCTGAGTCAGCATGACAATAGACAATAGGTGCAGGAGTAGGCCATTCGGCCCTTCGAGCCAGCACCGCCATTCAATGTGCTCATGGCTGATCATTCTCAATCAGTACCCCGTTCCTGCTTTCTCCCCATACCCCCTGACTCCGCTATCCTTAAGTGCTCTATCTAGCTCTCTCTTGAATGTATTCAGAGAATTGGCCTCCACTGCCCTCTGAGGCAGAGAATTCCACAGATTCACAACTCTCTGACTAAAAAAGTTTTTCCTCAACTCTGTTCTAAATGGCCTACCCCTTATTCTTAAACTGTGGCCCCTGGTTCTGGACTCCCCCAACATTGGGAACATGTTTCCTGCCTCTAACATGTCCAACCCCTTAATAATCTTATACGTTTCGATAAGATACCCTCTCATCCTTCTAAATTCCAGTGTATACAAACCTAGTCGCTCCAGTCTTTCAACATATGACAGTCCCGCCATTCCGGGAATTAGCCTAGTAAACCTACGCTGCACGCCCTCAATAGCAAGAATATCCTTCCTCAAATTTGGAGACCAAAACTGCACACAGTACTCCAGGTGCGGTCTCACTAGGGCCCTGACAACTGCAGAAGGACCTCTTTGCTCCTATACTCAACTCCTCTTGTTATGAATGCCAACATTCCATTGGCTTTCTTCACTGCCTGCTGTACCTGCATGCTTCCTTTCAGTGACTGATGCACTAAGACACCCAGATCACGTTGTACGTCCCCTTTTCCTAACTTGACACCATTCAAATAATAATCTGCCTTCCTATTCTTACCACCAAAGTGGATAACCTCACACTTATCCACATTAAACTGCATCTGCCATGCATCCGCCCACTCACACAACCTGTCCAAGCATGGATTTATGAAGGGGAAATCATGATTGACTAATTTTCTGGAATTTCTTGAGGATGTAACTAGGAAAATTGACAGGGGAGAGCCGGTGGATGTGGTGTACCTCGACTTTCAGAAAGCCTTCGACAAGGTCCCACATAGGAGATTAGTGGGCAAAATTAGAGCACATGGTATTGGAGGTAGGGTACTGACATAGATAGAAAATTGGTTGGCAGACAGAAAGCAAAGAGTGGGCATAAATGGGTCCCTTTCAGAATGGCAGGCAGTGACTAGTGGGGTACCGCAAGGCTCGGTGCTGGGACCGCAGCTATTTACAATGTACATTAATGACTTGGATGAAGGGATTAAAAGTACCATTAGCAAATTTGCAGATGATACAAAGCTGGGTGGTAGTGTGAACTGTGAGGAAGATGCTATGAGGTTGCAGGGTGACTTGGACAAGTTGTGTGAGTGGGCGGATGCATGGCAGATGCAATTTAATGTGGATAAGTGTGAGGTTATCCACTTTGGTGCTAAGAATAGGAAGGCAGATTATTATCTGAATGGCAAATTATTATCTGAATGGAAAAGGGGACGTACAACGAGATCTGGGTGTCCTAGTGCATCAGTCACTGAAAGGAAGCATGCAGGTACAGCAGGCAGTGAAGAAAGCCAATGGAATGATGGCCCTCATAACAAGAGGAGTTGAGTATAAGAGCAAAGAGGTCCTTCTACAGTTGTACAGGGCCCTAGTGAGACCGCACCTGGAGTACTGTGTGCAGTTCTGGTCTCCAAATTTGAGGAAGGATATTCTTGCTATTGAGGGTGTGCAGCCTAGGTTTACTCGGTTAATTCCCGGAATGGCGGGACTGTCGTATGTTGAAAGACTGGAACGACTAGGCTTGTATACACTGGAATTTAGAAGGATGAAAGGGGATCTTATTGAAACATATAAGATTATTAAGGGGTAGGACACGTTAGAGGCAGGAAACATGTTCCCATTGTTGGGGGAGTCCAGAACCAGGGGCCACAGTTTTAGAATAAGGGGTAGACCATTTAGAACAGAGATGAGGAAAAACGTTTTAAGTCAGAGTTGTAAATCTGTGGAATTCTCTGCCTCAGAAGGCAGGGGAGGCCAGTTCTCTGAACGCTTTCAAGAGAGAGCTAGATAAAGCTCTTAAGGATAGTGGAGTCAGGGGGTATGGGGAGAAGGCAGGAACGGGGTACTGATTGAGAATGATCAGCCATGATCACATTGAATGGGGGTGCTGGCTCGAAGGGTCAAATGGCCTACTCCTGCACCTATTGTCTATTGTCCATATCTTCCAAGGTAATCCACTTGTTTTATCCTGCTAAACAGGAACTGGAAGACTTATTCATCACAGAGCTATTCCTCTGATTATCAATTTCATACTAATCTCAATATAAATAAGGGTTTCTACCATTCTGTTATTTTACAGATAGTGTGGTTGGAAACATTTGCTTATTTAAAAGTATTCTGAATAGCCTTGTAATTTGGGAGATAGTCATCCAGATTACCATCATCTCCCTCATCCAATATTTAACTGGATATACTTGTGTAAAGAACATTAGAGGAAATATCAGTCATTGACATCCCAAATGCTCAGCACTTCATAAAAAGTTGAAATGCAGTTACAACACCAACAGGTGTTGCCATTTAAACAAAACTCTGCATGCTAAGTTGTGAAACACTGCATAACCAAACCTTTTACTACACATTGGTAGTTACTAACATCGTCAGATAGTGTTATCCTTAGTGGGGTTTTCCCCCCTCAATTTCTTTTAATTGAAAATAGCTTCAAAATAGTAACATTTCTGAATAGTCCAGCCATACTGATGGTCCTGGATTGCAGATTGGTTCTGTGATGGAGTGATTCATACTTTAGAATTTGGATGGATATTGCAGTGTGGATTATTTACACTTAATTGTATCTGAATTCATGGGTCATTTTTTACATGGTGAATATTTTACAGCTCAAACAGCTGATGGTGATTGGAATAGACTGTTACCATGATAATGCTGCTGGAAGAAAATCAATTGCAGGATTTGTTGCCAGTCTTAATCAGACAATAACCAGGTGAGCTCTAATTGAAATCGTCATTGGAAAACTGTTACTATTTGGGAATGTTGTAGAAAATAGACAATAGGTGCAGGAGTAGGCCATTCGGCCCTTCGAGCCAACACCACCATTCAATGAGATCATGGCTGATCATTCTCAATCAGTACCCCGTTCCTGCCTTCTCACCATACCCCCTGACTCCGCTATCCTTAAGAGCTCTATCTAGATCTCTCTTCAATGCATTCAGAGAATTGGCCTCCACTGCCTTCTGAGGCAGAGAATTCCACAGATTCACAACTCTGACTGAAAAAGTGTTTCCTCATCTCCGTTCTAAATGGTCTACCCCTTATTCTTAAACTGTGGCCCCTGGTTCTGGACTCCCCCAACATTGGGAACATGTTTCCTGCCTCTAACGTGTCCAACCCCTTAATAATCTTATACGTTTCAATAAAATCCCCTCTCATCCTTCTAAATTCCAGTGTATACAAGCCTAGTCGCTCCAGTCTTTCAACATATGACAGTCCCGCCATTCCGGAAATTAACCTAGTAAACCTACGCTGCACGCCCTCAATAACAAGAATATCCTTCCTCAAATTTGGAGACCAAAACTGCACACCGTGCTCCAGGTGCGGTCTCACTAGGGCCCTGTACAACTGCAGAAGGACCTCTTTGCTCCTATACTCAATTCCTCTTGTTATGAAGGCCATCATTCCATTGGCTTTCTTCACCGCCTGCTGTACCTGCATGCTTACTTTCAGTGACTGATGCACTAGGACACCCAGATCTCGTTGTACTGACTTGACACCATTCAGATAATAATCTTCCTTCCTATTCTACCACCAAAGTGGATAACCTCACACTTATCCACATTAAACTGCATCTGCCATGCATCCGCCCACTCACACAACCTGTCCAAGTCACCCTGCAACCTCATAGCATCTTCCTCACAGTTCACACTGCCACCCAGCTTTGTATCATCTGCAAATTTGCTAATGGTACTTTTAATCCCTTCATCCAAGTCATTAATGTACATTGTAAATAGCTGCGGTCAGAGCCCCTAGCCTTGCGGTACCCCACTAGTCACTGCCTGCCATTCTGAAAGGGACCCATTTATCCCCACTCTTTGCTTTGTCTGTCAACCAATTTTCTATCCATGTCAAGTACCTTACCTCCAATACCATGCGCTCTAATTTTGCCCTCCAATCTCCTATGTGGGACCTTGTCGAAGGCTTTCTGAAAGTCGAGGTACACCACATCCACCGGCTATCCCCTGTCAATTTTCCTAGTTACATCCACAAGAAATTCCAGAAGATTAGTCGATCATGATTTCCCCTTCGTAAATCCATGCTGACTCAGAACGATCCTGTTACTGCTATCCAAATGCTCCGCAATTTCATCTTTTATGATTGACTCCAGCATCTTCCCCACCACTGATGTCAGACTAACTGGTCTATAATTTCCCGTTTTCTTTCTCCCTCCTTTCTTAAAAATTAGGATAACATTAGCTATCCTCCAATCCACAGGAACTGATTCTGAATCTGTAGAACATTGGAAAATGATCACCAATGTGTCCATGATTTCTAGAGCCACCTCCTTAAGTACCCTGGGATGCAGACCATCAGGCCGTGGGGATTTATCAGCCTTCAGTCCCATCAGTCTACCCAACACTATTTCCTGCCTAATGTGAATTTCCTTCAGTTCCTCCGTAACCCTAGGATCTCTGACCACTAGAACATCTGGGAGATTGTTTGTATCTTCCTTAGTGAAGACAGATCCAAAGTACCGGTTCAACTCGTCTGCCATTTCCTTGTTCCCCATAATAAATTCCCCTGCTTCTGTCTTCAAGGGACCCACATTTGCCTTGACTATTTTTTTCCTCTTCACGTACCTAAAGAAGCTTTTACTATCCTCCTTTATATTATTGGCTAGTTTACCCTCGTACCTCATCTTTTCTCCCCGTATTGCCTTTTTAGTTATCTTCTGTTGCTCTTTTAAAGAGTCCCAATCCTCTGTCTTCCCACTCTTCTTTGCTATGTTATACATCTTCTCTTTTATTTTTATGCGGTCCTTGACTTCCCTTGTCAGCCACGGGTGCCTCTTACTCCCCTTAGAATCTTTCCTCCTCTTTGGGATAAATTGATCCTACAACTTCTGCATTATTCCCAGGAATACCTGCCATTGCTGTTCCACCGTCTTCCCTGCTAGGGCCTCCTTCCAGTCAATTTTGGCCAACTCCTGCCTCATGCCTCTGTAATCCCCTTTGCTATACTGTAATACTGACACTTCCGATTTTCCCTTCTCCCTCTCAATTTGTAGAGCAAAACTTATCATATTGTGGTCACTGCCTCCTAATGGCTCTTTTACCTCGTGTCCCCTTATCAGATCAGGTTCATTACACAACACTAAATCCAGAATTGCCTTCTCCCTGGTAGGCTCCAGTACAAGCTGTTCTAAGAATCCATCTCGGAGGCACTCCACAAACACTCTTTCCTGGGGTCCATTACCAACCTGATTTTCCCAGTCTACCTGCATGTTGAAATCTCCCATAACCACCGTGGCATTACATTTGCGACATGCCAATTTTAGCTCCTGATTCAACTTGCACCCTATGTCGAGGCTACTGTTTGGGGGGCTGTAGGTGACTCCCATTAGGGTCTTATTACCCTTGCAATTCCTCATTTCTATCCATACTGGTTCTACATCTGACTATGTCACCCCTTGCAAGGGAGTGAATATCATTCCTTACCAACAGAGCGACCCCACCCCCTCTGCCCATCTGTCTGTCTTTTCTATATGTTGTGTACCCCTGAATATTCAGTTGCCAGCCCTGGTCCTCTTGTAGCCATGTCTCAGTGATTCCCACAACATCATACTTGCCAATGTCTAATTGAGCCTCAAGCTCATCCACTTTATTTTTTATACTTCGCGCATTTAAATACAACACTTTAACTTCGGTATTCACCTCCCGTCTCACACCGGTCACAAACCCCAACTGAAATATCACAGCTCTGCCCTGAGTTGTAAGGTTAAAATAAAATTAACTGTTCACATTTTCAGAAGCTTGTCAATGAACTATATTTCCTTTTAAAAGAAGCCACTCTGTAGCAATATGAACTATTCATCTACAACCCTGCATGGGAGTTTAGTTTAGAGATACAGTGCAGAAGCAGGCCCTTCGGCCCTACCGTCCACACCGACCAGCAATCACCGCGCATTAACACTACGCTACCCGCACTCGGGACAAGTTTACATTTATACCAAGCCAATTAACCTACAAACACATGTGGAGAGTGGGAGGAAACCAAAGATCTCGGCAAAAACCCATATGGTCACAGGAAGAACATACAAACTCCATACAGACAGCATCTGTAGTCAGGATAAGACACTGGTCTCTGGTACTGTGAGGTAACAGCTCTACCGCTACGCCACCATGCTGCCCATTTATGAATAAATATTACATTTTCAGAGAATACTTCCTCTTTTCCTCTAGCTTGTTTGGCTTTTTGGAATAAACCAATCCATTTCTTTTTTAAACTTTCACAGCTCTGATGTAAGATCTTCAATTTCAAATGTCAACTATTTCTGCACAGATGCTAACCAGCTAAATGTTTGCAGCATTTAGTTTTATTTCAGACTTTTAGTGCCTATTGTTTTTTTGGTTGTTTTTTTCAACCTAACCCATAACGTGAGCTTTAGAATGGATTGTAAACAGATGGAGTAGTGCTTTGGGGTTACAGAAATGTAGCAGGTATTTTCTTTGCTCCATCAGGAACATTTTCCTAGAAAGAAAAGGATCTCATCAGATTCTGAAGAAGGGTCCAGACATCCATCCATGTTCTCCAGGGATGCTACCTGACTCGCTGAGTTACTCCAACACTCTGAAACGTTACCTGTCCATGTTGTCCACAGATGCTGCCTGACTCGCTGAGTTACTCCAGCACTTGGTGTCTCTGAACTAACACTTGTAGTTCCTTGTTTCTACATATAATTTTGAGATTCTGAATGCATGTCTTTCAGGCTTTCAAAAACTTATTTTTGACAATAGTGCAAATATGTAGGCAGAATTTGGGTGATGGATTGTAGTACGAGGCGGTCAGAGTAAAGTACTAATCTACCAGTTTTTGTGATTGAAGAATTTCTGCTTAACTGAGTTTTGTGACTAGGTGGTTTTCCCGGTGTATCTTTCAAGATCGTGGACAAGAACTTGTAGACGGTTTGAAAGTTTGCTTGCAAGGTAGGGATGTACATACTGCTTACATCAACTTTTGACCAGCCTTGGAGATGCACTTGGTCTATTAATAATCTGAAAATATACAATAAATGATAAGAGATAAGCACACCCAGGAGCTTGAAGCTTTTGACTCTCTCCCCCATCCTGCTGATGAAGACGGGTTCATGAATCCTCTGCTTTCCATTCCTGAAGTTGAGTCGGCTCCTCGGTGTTGCGAACATTAAGAGCAAGATCCAGTTGCCGTTTAAGAACATGGGTTGCCAGTTTTGCTGCAGGTGACCATTGAAATTGACTAACAATCACTTCTATCGCTACACATGGAATGATACTCTTGTTAAACAGTCAGATACAGTCTTCAGTCCTTTTAGATTGCAATAACAGAAATCAACTTTTAGCTATTAGAAACGCCTTATTTTTGAAGACCTGCTGGGGGATAAATAACAGTTATTGCTGCACTCTCGACCCTTATCCTCTTTACCCCATTGGCATAATTGTTCTTATAATGCAATTTTCATAAATGCTATTTTTCCTATGAACGCAACTATCGTGTAGAGTCAAAGACAGATGTTTTTAGATGCTGGGGAACTAAAGGTCATGTGGGAAATGCAGAACATGGCACTGAAGTAAAATGACAGAAGAGATGAGGGTTTGGATATAGTGAAAAATGCCATTTTATAAATCATCTTCATGGGAAATTCTGAGGTTTTGGAGGGCAGGTGGTGCTGCTGATATAATCACAAATTTATATAATTGGCATTGAAGTCGGGCAGACTTGAAAAGGTCAAAATCAGTACCTGATAGCTGTGGGTTTTGGAGACAGACTCAACGTCCAAGTATGTAGACAAGCTTTTGAATTGCCAGGACATTGAAGCGAGTGGAGCTAATGTTGGCAAATGGATATCTGTGTGCTATATGACTGTAACTCTCAGCAAGCTACAGACACTTAAATGTCCTGCAGATTTTATTTGGATTCAAAATTTTGAGTTTAACTCAAAAGGATTAGAACAGTTACCTATTGGTAAGTTCAGTGGTGTTGCTTAGGTGAATGTGTTTTTTTGTTTCCCAGCTGCTTTAAAGGCATGGCACGCGTGCAACAAGTGTCTGCCTGGTCGAATCATTGTGTACCGTGATGGAGTTGGTGATGGGCAGCTCAACACGGTGGTAAATTACGAGGTTCCACAATTGCTCGATTGTTTGAAATACCTGCCTGACTACAAGTAAGTTATGCAAACATTCTCAAACATTCATTCAGTGAGTTTTTAAATTATTTAATGTCTGTATATTTTCCTTCTTTAGTCCAAAGCTATCAGTGATTGTTGTGAAGAAGCGTGTCAATGCCAGATTTTTTTCACAAGCTGGAGGACGATTACAGAACCCGCCACCCGGAACTGTCATTGATACAGATGTCACAAGACCAGAGTGGTAAAGTATCAGAGATTTGTGCAAAACTTTAGGATTTTAGCTGCTAAAATATTGGAAGTAAAAATCAAACTTTGGCATGTTCTTCCTCCATGATTCAGGTATGACTTCTATATCGTTAGCCAGTCGGTGAAGGTTGGTACTGTCACACCGACACACTATAACGTGGTGTTTGACAACAGTAACCTGAAACCAGATTATATGCAGCGGCTAACCTACAAGTTGTGCCACATGTATTACAATTGGCCGGTAAGTGAAATCTCCACCCGCCTAGAATTAGTGTTTTAAAATGTCCTCCTTAAAGAGTGCCAGTAAATTATTGAGTGTACACTTATTTTTAACTTAACTTTGTACATGTATCAGAGATCTAAAATGTTCTCTGTCATTTGCATCTTCAATGTAACATTTCCTGGCCATTCATCTTTGCCCATGTGTACTGTCACCACTCAATATTCAGGGTGCATTGGAAGAGGACAAGGTTGCTTGAAAGGTGAAATGGGGATAGACAGATGTATTTAAAGCAGAAATTAGTGTGTAATGAAATTGGCCTCAATGCAAGGGTCGGGGTATAAAAGTAAGTCTAGTAAATCCTCCTACAATAGACAATAGACAATAGGTGCAGGAGTAGGCCATTCAGCCCCTCGAGCCAGCACCGCCATTCAATGCGATCATAGCTGATCACTCTCAATCAGTACCCCGTTCCTGCCTTCTCCCCATACCCCCTCACTCCGCTATCCTTAAGAGCTCTATCCAGCTCTCTCTTGAAAGCATCCAACGAACTGGCCTCCACTGCCTTCTGAGGCAGAGAATTCCACACCTTCACCACTCTCTGACTGAAAAAGTTCTTCCTCATCTCCGTTCTAAATGGCCTACCCCTTATTCTTAAACTGTGGCCCCTTGTTCTGGACTCCCCCAACATTGGGAACACGTTTCCTGCCTCTAATGTGTCCAATCCCCTAATTATCTTATATGTTTCAATAAGATCCCCCCTCATCCTTCTAAATTCCAGTGTATACAAGCCCAATCGCTCCAGCCTTTCAACATACGACAGTCCCGCCATTCCGGGAATTAACCTAGTGAACCTACGCTGCACGCCCTCCATTGCAAGAATATCCTTCCTCAAATTTGGAGACCAAAACTAGTAGTTAGTGAGACTACATGAAATACAATGCATACTTTGGTATCATTTAAAGGGGGTTCATTATGTTGATTCTTTGAACACATTAATTATTCTGTGAGGGGAGGTTGGGACTAAACTCTGGAATTGAAAAGTGGGAGATTAACTGGTTGAAACATTCAAGTTCTGTGGGGTCTTGACAATAGACAATAGACATTAGGTGCAGGAGTGGACCATTCAGTCCTTCGAGCCAGCACCGCCATTCAATGCGATCATGGCTGATCACTCTCAATCAGTACCCCGTTCCTGCCTTCTCCCCATACCCCCTCACTCCGCTATCCTTAAGAGCT
Organism: Rhinoraja longicauda; assembly: GCF_053455715.1. Classification (NCBI taxonomy): domain Eukaryota; kingdom Metazoa; phylum Chordata; class Chondrichthyes; order Rajiformes; family Arhynchobatidae; genus Rhinoraja; species Rhinoraja longicauda. Next base: position 868,916 of record NC_135977.1, read on the forward strand.
CTATCCAGCTCTCTCTTGAAAGCATCCAACAAACTGGCCTCCACTGCCTTCTGAGGCAGAGAATTCCACACCTTCACCACTCTCTGACTGAAAAAGTTCTTCCTCATCTCCGTTCTAAATGGCCTACCCCTTATTCTTAAAATGTGGCCTCTTGTTCTGGACTCCCCCAACATTGGGAACATGTTTCCTGCCTCTAATGTGTCCAATCCCCTAATTATCTTATATGTTTCAATAAGATCCCCCCTCATCCTTCTAAATTCCAGTGTATACAAGCCCAATCGCTCCAGCCTTTCAATATACGACAGTCCCGCCATTCCGGGAATTAACCTAGTGAACCTACGCTGCACGCCCTCAATAGCAAGAATATCCTTCCTCAAATTTGGAGACCAAAACTGCACACAGTACTCCAGGTGCGGTCTCACCAGGACCTGGTACAACTGTAGAAGGACCTCTTTGCTCCTATACTCAACTCCTCTTGTTATGAAGGCCAACATTCCATTTGCTTTCTTCACTGCCTGCTGTACCTGCATGCTTCCTTTCAGTGACTGATGCACTAGGACACCCAGATCTCGTTGAACATCCCCTCTTCCTAACTTGACACTATTCAGATAATAATCTGCCTTTCTATTCTTACTTCCAAAGTGAATAACCTCACACTTATCTACATTAAACTGCATCTGCCATGTATCCGCCCACTCACACAACCTGTCCAAGTCACCCTGCAACCTCATTGCATCTTCCTCACAGTTCACACTACCACCCAGCTTAGTATCATCTGCAAATTTGCTAATGGTACTTTTAATCCCTTCATCTAAGTCATTAATGTATATCGTAAATAGCTGCGGTCCCAGCACCGAGCCTTGCGGTACCCCACTAGTCACTGCCTGCCATTCTGAAAGGGACCCATTTATCCCCACTCTTTGCTTTCTGTCTGCCAACCAATTTTCTATCTATGTCAGTACCCTACCTCCAATACCATGTGCTCTAATTTTGCCCACTAATCTCCTATGTGGGACCTTGTCGAAGGCTTTCTGAAAGTCGAGGTACACCACATCCACTGACTCTCCCCTGTCAATTTTCCTAGTTACATCCTCAAAAAATTCCAGTAGATTTGTCAAGCATGATTTCCCCTTCGTAAATCCATGCTGACTCGGAATGATCCTGTTACTGCTATCCAAATGCTCAGCAATTTCGTCTTTTATAATTGACTCCAGCATCTTCCCCACCACTGATGTCAGACTAACTGGTAGACACTGAAGGTATTTTCCCGTTGGTGGTGGAAGAAACCTAGAACTAGGGAGAATAGTTTTGGAGCAAATGGTTGGCTGTTTAAGTTGGAAAGTTGAAGTGAACCTATATTCTTAAAAACATAAACAAGAACATTTCAGAGGATTTAAATTGGGATTGGATAAAATACAAAATGAGTTGTCAGTGCAGATAAACTGATTAAGTGTAATTCAACAATTTGGAAGCAACCTGTGCTTCAGATTGGACCAGGCGCTCTCAATTGCAGATGGAGTGCAAAGGCCACTCTTTATTATTCAAAAGAACTTCATTTCACCTAAAGTTTAAAAGAAACGATGACATTTTGTATTTGAAGTTCAATATTTTCAAATCCTAATGATTGTGAACAAACCTATTGTTTTATAGGGCGTGATCCGTGTGCCCGCCCCTTGCCAGTATGCCCACAAGCTGGCATTCTTGGTGGGGCAGAGTATTCATCGAGAGCCCAGTCTGGCATTAGCTGACCGACTTTATTACCTATGAATATGACAAGCTTTGAATATAACAAGTTTCCGGTCATGAACTCTGTCAAATAAAAGGGATTTTTAAAAGAGTGTGCAATTTATCAAGAATATATTTTCTAGATCAGGGCAATGTTCAATGTTTGCTATCCAACTGTCTGCATATTAATTAATTTGATGCCTTCTGCAACCACGGAAGTTGAGTGCTTGTGGCAAATGTTCCTCTGCTCTCAAATTGAAACCGAGTTGATTGTTGCGTGAGTGGCCTTGTGTGGCACAGGATAGTGCAACTTGTCCTTCACATTCACATCCTTGCAATAATCACCGAGTCAGCAGCCACTGTGTTGTGATGCCACTTGCTCTTTGCTGCCCTCCCACTGTGGCTGAGATTTTCTTCAGGAGTCCTGACCATGTAATCCTAAACCATATTAATTACATTTTTCATTCTGCCATTCAGGAACTGATCCCTTGAACAGCGACTAGAAATTTGTTGCTTGCATAGACCTTTAATTACAAAGATTCATTGTTTTCTTATCTCCATGCTGAGGCCATATACCCTGGTGCTAACATGGTTGCCTAATTTGGATTTTGACATTGATTTCCATGCATCTATTCTATCAGTCCATCTCTGATAAATGCTTTGAGATGGACTCCAGGTATCTATCCAGTGAAGAATCAAGGAACTGGAGATACCAGTTAATACTTAAATTGAAGAAAGTGCTTTGAGTAACTTAGCAGATTTGTCAGCTAAGTTACTCTGGAGAACTGGTGATGTTTCGGACCTGAGGAAGGGCCTCGACCCAAAAGTCACCTAGGAAAAAAAACTGCAGATGCTGGTTAAAAGACACAATGCTGGAGTAACTCAGCGGGTCAGGCAGCATCTCGAGAGAGAGAAGGAATGGGTGACGTTTCGGGTCCAGACCCTTCAGACGGGTGACGTTTCGGGTTGAGACTCTTCACCTATCCATGTTCTCCAGAGATGCTGCCTGACCTGCTGAGTTACTCCAGCACTTTGTGTCCACTATCTACTGAATCTGTGCTGCACCACCTTAAGCCATATATCTTAGGTTTGGTTTGGAGACAAATTCCACACTGTTCTCACAGGAAGTTTTTTGTGTTCTCTACTCTACCCCCCTACAGTTATGGACGCCTCAAATGCAAAACAAAATTGCAGATGTTGGAAATTGGACAGGCTTTGTTCTCAAGTTTAAAAGTTCCAAGGTCCAATTTACCACATCAGCCAAACTGAGACTGGTTTTGAATCATTTTTTGGAAAAAGGTTGAACTAATGGCATAGCCCTGTTAGATATCAAGCTTATCCTACAAACTTCCCTCTTGGGACTAGGAGCTATAGCAGTTATAGTTCCTTACGTTTACTTATAGCTTTTGCTGCCAAAAGATACCATGTGAGTTTTCCTGGTAGATACAAGGAATTGCAGACACTGGTTTACAAAAAAAGGACTGTGCTGGAATAACTCAATGGGTCAGGCAGCATCTCTGGAAAACTTGGATGGGTGATGTTTTGTGCCGGGACACTCTTTCCCCCCCCCCCCCCCCCCCCCCTCTTCCACTGTACACCACTTGGCTCACACCTATTTCCCCCCTCCACTGTATACCACTTGGCTCACACCTATTTCTCCCCCCTCCACTGTATACCACTTGACTCACACCTATTTCCCCCCTCCACTGTACACCACTTGGCTCACACCTATTCCCCCTCCACCTATTGCTTTACAATTCACAAATCTGCAATCCTTTTTATCTCACAACTTCTGTCATTTCATCTGATCTTTGTCCAACCATCAGCCGATAAACATTCCCCTTGCCTGTGTTCACCTATTGCCTGCCAGGCATTGTCCTGCCCCTCCTCTCTTCCAGCTTTCTCCTCTTCTCCCCCCTCCCAACGGTCAATCAATCCGTCTAAAGAAGGGTCTCAAGCCGGAACCGTTTATCCATACTCTCCAGAGATGCTGCCTGACCCGTTGAGTTACTCCAGCACTCTGTGTCTTTGCGATTTTCCTTCATGGGGAGAAAAGTTGGCTGCCTTCCCTGTGGACTTGTAGAAGGATCCCTCTTGCTCCACTCAGTAATGTGATGCATTGAGTCCCAGTGAATCCCATCGTCAAATACTTTGGCAGCCTGTTGTGATGGTAGGCGTGGACACTGATTGTCAAGTTTGAGTTGTGTCAACTACTGAGATTAACTTATTTTACTCTATTACTTTACTCTATTAATATATCTTGTTCAAGAAGTGCCTTATTTCATTATAAATCTTAGCTTTTTCTGTGGAAATTTTTTACTCAAATCACTTTGGAAGGTTTGTAGCACTTTTAACTACTGGAGTTGTTGTTTTGGTTTAATTAGTTATTAAAATTGGCTTTTTGCAAATGTTCCTGATTAAATGTCAATGTTGGGATCTTGTACATGTGGGGGCTATCAAATGCTGCAGCCATTTTGGGGAAGGTTTATTTTCTTCTAAGGTGGTTATGTTGTAGGAACAGTCTGGGGTGCTCTTAATATTTGTACCTGATAGTGTTTTTCATAACATCACCCGATTCTAGTAAAGCATAATTGTTAAATGCAGATATTGCCCATATCAAAATTAAGAGCCTCAAATCTTCGAGTAGTTATAACTTTATTAGGATGCTTTAGGAATATAATGGTGTATTGGCCAACACCAGCAGTTGTGAAATGACTAGGTTACAAGATACTACACGGTTGGTGATATTGTGGGTTTCAATAAACTAATTTAACCTTGTGTCCCTCAGAGTTTAAAGTAGACTCGTTTGTTTACACCCAAATGTCCATCCACTAAATAATTATAGGCATTTACCTGTTACTGTTACCTGCCATGCAGCACCAGTCTACTGGGACTTTGCACACTGCCAATTTACAGCATGCTTTGTGTAAAACTAAACTCTGTGCAAATGTAGGAGTGAATAGTTTTTTTTAAGGCGCGAGTGGAGCCATGTCATATAAAGAATCTTTTGGTTATGTATGTTTTATTTAACCTGGTGAGGTGATACACAGAAGAGCTGGTGTCAATTGGCCTCTTGGAGAAACCAGCCAGAAGTGCCTTCAGCATGTAGTTTGGGAGTACCTGTTGTGTGAATCCGCTCTGAGGATGGGCTCTGATCACTGTTGATGCCTTTGACTGTCTTTCTGCTCAGGTCATGCTTTCTGCTGGCATGAACAATGCCACGTGTCTAATAGTGATTGATTAAAATACTTTAAAATAAAGATTACTTTCTTAAGCACGTAAACTTGTTTTGTACCTTTTTTGTCTTTGTCCATTGTATCAATTCAGCTTATTGAAAATAAATATTCACTTTTGAAGTGATCTAAATATACGAGTGGTGAATCCCCCACCCAGTGTACAGTAGCACATATCAAGAAATGTGAGTTGACAACGTTTTTTTAACCAGTTCTGTGGGTGATTTTTATTCCATATCTCAAATGTTTAGATCGTGACTTGTGAATTGCCAGCCCGTGTGGGGTTACCTGTTTGCCAGTGCATCAATAAGCCATGACACAGAGTCATGTGTGCTCCAGTTCAATCCGAAACTAATCTGATATTTGTCCGGTTGCTGCCTTGTCAGTCAATCTTTCATTTAATCCAAGGCTACGTCTATATTCAACCTGGTGAGTGTATGGGATGAGCTGCCAGAGAAGGTAGTTGTGGCAGATACAATAAACAACAATTAAAAGACATTTGGACAGGTACATGGACAGGAAAGGTTCAGGGGGATATGGGCCAAACACAAGGAAAATGGGACTGGTTAGATGGTCATCCTGATCAGCATGGACAAGTTGTGTTGAAGGGCCTGTTGCCATGCTGTATAAATCAAAGTGCTATATTAGCTCACCCATTCTGTAAGATTATGGCCAATTCATTTTAAACCTTGGGGCCCCTTTCCTGCACATGTCTCTTGAATCTCTTTAAATCTGAAGTATCTATCAGACTTGGACTGAGTTTCCAGCCCATTGAATAGATTTGTAACACCAAATTTCATCTGACTTAAATGGCCAATTTATTTTAAGATTAACCATGGTCTTCCACTCTGGCTTAGGGATGTACTGTCTTTGCTTTTATCTTGTGAAATCCTGTAAGAATTTGATGCAGTTTAATAGCACCTAGTATTCTAAACTGGAAAGTACAAATCCATACACTGCACATCTTGTGGAGCAAACCAGCCATCTCAAAAACCAACCTGATGAGTTTTTTGCACTTTCACATTCCTTAGGAAGATGATACCTGTACATGGTTTCGCTGATGTGGCTACACCAGGGTCCTATGTAATTGGAGCAAAATGTCTTGATCTCTATTATAATCCTCTTTCAATAAAGATGGTTTTCCTAATGCTGCCCTCACCTGCATGTTAACCCACCTTTTTCCATGTGTAAGACCACCCAGGTCCCTCTGAACATCAACACTTAGTTCATAGGTAATAGGAACAGAACTAGGCCATTCGGGCCATTAAGTCTACTCCACCGTTCAATCATGGCTGATCTGTCTTCCCCTCGAAACCACATTCTCTTGCTTTCTCCCCATAACCCCTGACATCCTTACTAATGAAGAATCTGTCAATCTTTGCTTTAAAAGTAGTCAATGACTTGGCCTTTACATCCATCAGTGGCAATGAATTCTGCAGATTCACCATCTGACCTTTCAATCTCCTGACACTATCCTTAAAAAAACAAGCTGCTTATTTTCCTTACCAAATGGGATGATCTCGCACTTAATCTGCCAGTTGTCATGTGAATTTCCCATGAAGACTGCATCAGTAACAAAGGGGATGTAAGGCAGGCTACGGTGACAACAACTTGAGAGCTGACACCCAGAGGCACTCGGGAGTATAGATACCAGGGCTGAGCTTTGCTCAAAGCTAGTGCCTTTGTCACTTGTTTTCTTGTACTGCAGTTACACAGAGATGGAGACAGGCCACTCTTATAGTATTGTGCTTGGTTTTGGTCACCCTGCTGTAGGACAATGCCATAAGGTGGAAAGAATGCAGAGATGATCTATGAGGATGTTGCTGGGTCTTGAGGGCCTGAGCATTAGGGAGAGGTTGGATTGGCTAGAACGTTATTCCTGGGAGCTTAGGAGGCTGAGGGGTGATCTTATAGAGGTGTAGGAAATCAGAAAGGACATAGAGTGAATGCTCAGAATCTTTTACCCCGAGTAGGGAAATCGAGAATAAGTTTGGTGTAAGGTGAGAAGAGAAAGATTTAATAGAAACTTGGTGGATATATGGAATGAGCTGCTTGAGGATGTAGTTGGGACAGGTACTATTACATTTAGATAGATGTGTGGATATGAAAGGTTAAGAGGAATATGGGACAAGCTTGAATGGGGCATCTTGGTCGATCATGGGTGACTTGGACTGAAGGGCCTGTTTCTGTGCTCTCGGGCTGTGTTATAGCTTGAGATGGTCAAGTCGAGGACCCTGCCCCATGAAATATCTGGTGTTGAACTGTTCAGCTCCTTGATCAAGCTATTGTTCTTTGTCCTGGATTTAATTCAAATGAAGTCTTGGCAGTTCTTTAGCAGAGTGCAGTGTGCCAGAATTATGTCAGAATATCTGAGAGATTCATGAGAGACCTTGGGAGGACGGATGGGAGTGAGAAAGGGAACACAAGGTATCACAAAATGCTAGAGTAACTCAGCAGGTCAGGCAGCATCTCAGGAGAGAAGGAATGGGTGACGTTTTGGGTCGAGACCCTTCTTCAGACACAAGGGAACACAAGGTGTGGGTTACCTGAAAATGGAACTCTATGCTCACACCATTGGGTTGTAGGACAGAGGTGGAATATGAGTTGGTTCCTCTAGCTTGTGTTTGACCTCACCCTGGCAGTGGAGGAGACTGAGGAAAGAGTTCAACTTCACATTCTAGGAGTAGATTAGACCATTCGGCCCATTGAGCCTACTCCGCCATTCAATCATGGCTGATCTCTGCCTAGACATCGGTGTTGGGAATGGGAAGGAGAGTTGAAATGAGGCACAACGAGAAGCTTATCGGTAAAATTCTGAGGATGAAGGACATTTTTAATGCACCGATCCATTGGGTGGTGGAGTGTGTTGTTTTATTTCTGGTTAGTGGTGGTAGTAACTCAGTTCCAGCTTCAAGCCCCATGTGTAGGATTGGCCCATGAAGGTGTGTGATGGAGGGGCCAATGCCGGTTAAATCTTCAGGATGAAGTCTCTGACTGTTCAAGACTTGTGATCACATAATATTATTCAAAGAATATCTGGGGTCTTTTTTTTAACATCCAGGGCAATTGTTACTGCTCCAGCACCAATGCACTGGCCTTCCTCTTCATTTGAAGACCTCTTGCTAAGACCAATTGCTGCTACAGTCTCCTTTAACAGCAAAATGGTTAGTTGACTCTAAAGTGCGTTGATGCCTTGAAAGGCTAAATGGAAATGAAATTTCATAATTTATCTGGAAATCCCGAATTTGTAGTTCAGGGTCGTCACTGGAACGGTTGTGAAGACGTTGTGGGGCAGTGGCTCAGTTGCAGAGCTGACGGGACTGATTTCGGATCGCTGTTGCTCTGATGCTGGAGGAGGTTATAGTGATGTGAGGCCATTGCTCAAATGGAATCTCCAATCTCTGTTGCCTGCCGCTTTATAGTTCATTCTTTATCACACACTTTGTTACCACCATTTGGGATTTTGCGATAACGTTTCTTTTTCTCTGCCATTTGAACTGTTATTCTGTATGCACACTCTGGTCAAGCAGGCGGAAGGGCAAGGCATTCGAGAAGTTTGCTCTTCGACTTTGGTGTTTGACGTCGGCCCCTCCAAGATGGTCCAGGTGTAGAGTAGATTTCAGCATCAGGGAGTGGGGCTTATGGCACTAGGGCCAGAGATGTTCACCATCTGTGGTGGACGGCAGCTCACAGGCTCACATCGTCCTGTGCCAAGTACATTGTGCTGCCATCTTGGCTCCAAGCCATAGAGTACCAGCATATTTATTGACCATTCAGGAGTGACTTTCTGAGGTGAAAGTGAACCTCTCTGTTAGTTCTGTAAGAGGCAAGTCCAAAACACCAAATTGTGGATTGATTGGGCTTTCACTACCCAGAGGCAGTATAAGAGAGGTTAAGGTAGCAGGTAATGATAGGTGAGGCTTGACACTTGGAATAACCTACACAGGTTCAGCAACCATCTCTGCCTCTGCTATGAAGCAGCTTGTTATCCCTTCCTTTAGTCCAGTTCTCTGACAGTAGACTTGCTCAGTGTTACACAGAGGTTTGGAGACGTTCTGATGCTCAGCAGAGCCACTCGGGCTCGACCCATCGGGTCTGGCAGAGGACACAGCGATAGAGAGAAACCAGTCTGAGTGAGTTAAAGGCTATGTGTCATTGCTGAGTATCACTGGGAAGATTGTTACACAGTCCCACAGCACCAGGGAGACCAATCGGCCCTTCAACCCTGCTCTTTCCCAGTGATCCTGCAAACCGGTGCCTGCCCATGGATTTTGGTATTATTTATTTCCCTTTAATCTACAGGAGGAAGCTTCTGAAGTGGAATGGGCTATAAACCCCAGGGTCAGACCAGAACGTCTGAGAGATGCCCTGCTTCACACCGTGTCCTGAGTTGTTGCCATTGTGGTGTCCGGGGAGATACTCTGAACTTTTATTTGTGCGTAAGATGCAGACCGGAAGGTATCCTCCCTAGTCCTCCAGCAAGGCATTATACGTCAGTCTGTGGGCAGGAGGTCCCAGGCCATCGTGATCTGCAGCTCACTGCTTGCCTCCAGTTCCTCCTATCCGTCTCCTTGCTGGGCCACGTTCACCACTGCTCCAGCCACTGCCAACCCCCATGGGTCAGCCTGCCCGTGAGGGTGATGTGTGGAGGGAGGCAGAACATTCTCCTGCAGTTGACCCGTCCGAGATGGAGCCAATGGGGTTGGACTTTCCTGGAGCAACTTGTAGCAAAAATATATATATTTAAAAACGACGTTCTTTTTAAAGGAGAAGATAGCACCTCCAGCAGGATGGCGAGGTCCTCTGTCCCCCAGATTGTAATCAGAATGAATCAAGAGGATGGCGTGCCTTGCTGTTCACTGTGTGGACATGTCTAGTCAGCCAGCAGATCCAGGTCATCCTTGTCCGTGTGCTCTGGTCAACTTCTCCCGATCAGACTGTTCCCTCCACCTGAACCGATAGAAAAGTCAGGATTAGCCACGGTCTGACCTCCGCAAAACATCCGGTTCTGATCTAAAATGCCCGTTACAATGAGTTATTCAATTTATGGAAAGGAGATGCATGATCAATAGTGTCAGGTTCATTGACTGTGGCTTAACTTTACAACACAAACTTTAATTCATGATTTACTTGCAGGTTTTTAAACCATGGTGCAGTATTTATAAAGAAAGGCATGGCGAGAATGTTTACTAATCTGTGTTTAGTTTTTCCTGTGAGAACCTTTTTAACAGTCAAACAGCACAATGTTCCCTCTGAGAGATGATTCTCAGCTCCCCCTCAGTCCCAACCCTCCCTGTAATCGCAGAGAGCCAAGCTTGGTTACATTTAGTTGCACCTTGCCGATGATTCTCTTTATGCTGCCGGCCGTCTACAACTGTGGAGCCCTGCACACCGGACCAAGCAGTCCACATTTCATCTCTGCTACGCCAAGGACATTGCAATAATCACAAACCTCCCATGTATCAGGTTGCTACTTTCTGATACTACAACCACATACTTTCAGCACTTCAATATTTTCTTGGGACGAGAACAATGAATGCAGTGAAAAATTAGCAATCAGCGAATTATCCTAAGGCGACAGATGTCTTGTCCTATCTGTGCTTTACCAGCTGTAGAAACAAAGAACTGCAGATGCTGGTTAATACACAAAAGGATACAAAGTGCTGGAGGAATTCAATGGGTCAAGCAGCATCTCTGGAGAACATGGATAGGTGACGTTTCACAGAGTGTTGGAGTAACTCAGTGGGTCAGGCAGCATCTCTGGAGAACATGGATAGGTGACGTTTCACAGAGTGCTGGAGTAACTCAGCGGGTCAGGCAGCATCTCTGGAGAACATGGATAGGTGACGTTTCACAGAGTGCTGGAGTAACTCAGTGGGTCAGGCAACATCTCTGGCGAACATGGATAGGTGACAGTTTACGTGTGAAGAAGGGTCTCGACACCAAACGTCACCTATCCATGTTCTCCGAAGATACTGCTCCAGCACGCTGTGACCTTTTATGGTTTATTAGCTGTTGTATATAACAGGCATGGTAAAAATTTTAAACAGAAAACATATCCTTGTGTAGGAATTGAAAGCAGGTTGGGTGAATAGCTGAGGCCAGCAAGTGTACAATCCCCTCACATGCTGAACCCTGGCAGTGAGCATAATTTATAACTTGTAAAAACACGTCAAAACCATAGTCTTGTGGAAGTGTTTGTTGCTTTTTACTTGTTATGAGATCCTGTTGCCAGTAAATGAGCAAGGTATAACATACAAAACGAAGGTAGGTATTCTAAAAAAGATCAAATCATTTATTTATAAAAACTTTATACACATGAATAAATTTACACGTGCACACACCCACACACCCACATCTGTAACCACAAATATATTAAAGGCTGATTTCTCTTCATTAAGGATAGCACGTGAATACAGCAGTCATTTACAATACTTTACACTGATTGTTATCACAATCTGGAGAGGGAGTCGCGTCATTTCACTGCAAGGACATATTACAAAAAAAAGGCAATCTGTAAATGTATAGAAACAGTAAAAATAATTTACAGATGATCCAAAGTACAAAAAGAGGAACATTGGTTAAATGCTATTGTACTAAAGTAAGATTATGTACCAAATGGGTTTTGTTGGGTGTTGAGTTCAACACTCTCCAGCTGCTAGTGTGTTAGAGACCACTGCTGCCAGGCTCTGAACACACTGCCCAACCAACCCAACCTCCATTGTTTCACAAAAATAGTGTTTTTTGCACTTGTCAATGCATCAGCTGCATGTGGAAGTGCTTGGCGGTGCTGGCTCGAAGGGCCGAATGGCCTCCTCCTGCACCTATTGTCGGGGAGGTACGGGCAGAGTGCAAACCCCTGCACGTAGCCAGCAACACAGTAAAGGTACATTTTTTTTAGCTTAAGTCTTTCACCTGCTTTTGTTTTTTTTGCACAGTTTGCATGCCATTACTTGTCAAGAACATATACCAATTTTAACCAGTTTCTGACACAAAAATCGATATAAAATATATGTTTGTGATGGGAAAGCATGCACATGGTGAAGCTGGCGTGGGATGAGTTGTAACAAAGGGGACTGGGGGATTGCTCTGTACATGAGCGCTTTATGTCACTGAGATGATGGAGGTCACTGTGGAATGAACAGGCACAGTCATTTTCTGGGGTCAGGGGCAACATTGGACGCTGATTTAGGGAGGAAACACAAGACTTCACAGGTTCCGACTAATGGCTTTTTGGTGAAGAGTGCTGTGATGAACACAAATACCACATACAACGTGTACCTTCTCCAACACTGAGTGATGTGTAAAAGAAAGGATTGTTGTGCATCTCTAAGGCAAAACTGTCAAGGGTGGTTGTTACACCAAGTAAAGAGAAGAATGTGGAAGTGCATGGTAATTCAGAACACAAGAATCACTTCACTCCGCCAAGCTTCCTCAGCAGTTTCTTGCCTTTTGATAATAGTCCCTTTTTCTTTTTTGAAGCCAAAGTCATGTCTCTGGTCCACACTGGGCTGTTTGGCCCATCTATGACAGCAGATCCAGTGTCATGGGGATGAATAGTTGGAGTCACAGCTCTCCTCTGCGTGTGTTCAGCAGGGACCTAGTGTGCATCATACCATTCCATTAGTTTAACTAAGTGTAGGAAGGGATTGCACTAAAGGATAAAGGAAAACCAGAAGCAGCACATCAATTCTAAAATGCACAAAGACTATCTCGTGACTGAGTTACAGCACTCGAGGGGCAGACACCTGAAGATACCATAGGCCAGTGTTGTCTAATGCATCTGACGGCTCAAACTCAACAAATCTACTTGTTTCAGCCTCACAAGGAAAAACAGGCACAAAGTCCAGAAAGAAAAAATGCTCCCCAAAGTCTTCAAAAATCTGCTTTAACCTGTTCAGTGCCTCCCGAGTATGCTCGGGTCATGGGCAATAGTGAAGAAAAAATGTGGCAGTGTACAGGTTAAACTAAAAACAGCTCCAAATCAACATAGTGTTTGGGCCAATGAGAGGTGGTTGATGAAGAGTTGCCTCCAATTGCAAGTGAATAAAGGTTAATGCGAGGATCTCTGGTGTGATTTGGTTCAAGACCACTTTTGGGGAAGTATGTTTTTCTTTCACAGTTGAGAGTGTCTCTGTGCCACCACGGCAGAGCAGAGCCCCAGCTATAGGTATCTTCAGTTATGCACTTACGTGAACTTACAACGCGTTTATTAAGATGTGAAATGAACTCTCTTCTTCTGTTCCGGGTGATGAGCAAAGGAAAAAAAACAGAAAGGTTTGCAATGATGAAACTGAAATGGAAAAGGTGACACCCTAGTAAAGGTTGCTCCTCGCAATTACAGCAGCACCGTCATTCACCTGAGCCTAGGAATGTTCCTCGACCTTTGTAGATAGGACCAGCACCCACAGCTGCTAATTTGGTGCCTTTCCTATCCACATGTAAATGCTTAAGATTGTCCTACAGGCTTCGTCCATTGATTTTTTGGATAAATTAAGAAATGAGATGAACTTACAAAGCAAGAGGAATTCTCTTTGTCCAGTTTCTATTCTCTGATCCCACACTAACCTCTTGGGAATATTTAAATACATTTCACAGTAAACATTCAACCCAGCATCAGTGCCCCGTCCTGCTGGAGCAGAGACCAGACCCTGCTGGGGCTCAGTCCCCACTCTGCTGGAGCAGGGACCAGACCCTGCTGAAACCCAGTCCCCGTCCTGCTGGAACTAATTTCCAGCCCTGTTGGACCCCAGTATGTCCCCGCTCTGCCATAGCAGAGACCAGAGCCTGCTGGAGCTCAGTCCCAGTCCTGCTGGAGCAGGGACCAGACCCTGCCAGAGCCTGGTCCTCTCTGCTGGAGCATAGTTTCCACATCACCTGTTCCCTGCTCCCCCAGGTTCATCCAGGTTCACTTCGACAACATCAGCCAGCCCTGGGACAACGTTCAGTCTCCCCACTCTCAGGCACTGAAACTTCTCCCTTCCAGCTCAGGTTTATCCGCGACTATGACACAGATGATCAGTACAAGACAGGAAAGGGTGCACACTCTACACAGGCCCCACCTCCACATGTATCGTTTCAAACACTCATCTGGGCCGCATCCATCCTAAATCTTTCAGTTTTGGCCTCATCCTTTTAAACATTCACACCACCTCCAGTCCACGTATTTGTTGTGACGTGGAGACAAACTGTGTTCCCAATGTAACCAATACGATACACAACTGCGGTGCTTTCCAATTCCAGCCCCAAGCAATAAAGGCCTGAGTAGAGTTGGTGACATCGCCTGGTGGCTTTACATTAGTGGTGTATCTGTGTTCCTTTACTTCCTACAATTCTCACCAACAAACCTCACAAACAAGCACCAACAAAGTTGTTTAACAAATCTCTGAAGAGAATGCAGACACAGTTTCCAGATTTGGATTTTGAGCAATTGCACCTGGTTCGTGGATTAACATGAAGACGGAAATGTCTTTCAATCCATGTGTGATTGGGTGAGGTGGTGGGAGAGAGTGTACTCAGCAGCCTCTTCCCAATAGCATTGGAGAACCAAGGGCCCTGCCAGAGTGGGACACCAAAGGCTGATAAACCCCCAGCAACTGGTAACCTTCATCGCAAGGATTTGGCACTGGAGATTGTGGGTGCATCTGCACAATCTGAGGGGTAACTTTTTCACACAAAGTCTAATGGGTGTGTGGAACAAGCTGCTGGAGGAGGTAGTTGAGGCAGGGACTATCCCAATATTTAAGAAGCAGGTAGATGGATAGGACAGGTTGGGAGGGGTATGGGCCAAATGTGGGCAGGTGGGGCTAGTGTAGCTGGGACATGTTGGCCAGTGTGGGCAGGTTGGGCTGTTTCCACACTATCACTCTATGAATTCCATGGATTCCAGTGAGGGAAGAGGAGTAAATGTGACCCCATTCATCAGGAAAGGAGGGAGAGGGACAACTAGGGACTAGTCCCACATTGGCCGGATAACTACAGGAGTGAAACTTGGAATTTACAACCAAAGATGGAAAAACAGACCCTCTGGGAAAGAATAATAGCATTAAACAGTCCGTGTGGATTCACAAAGAGAAGTCGCGTTGACTAATCTGCAGAGTGCTGTGTGTCCTTGTTCTGGGTGTCCTGCCCATAGGAAAAGGGTTCCAACTACTCTATCCCAGTCTCATAATTTTATGTAAGTACGACATTAAGACATTGCTGCCGATTATTTGAGAGATTTGTTAGTGAGAATTGTAGGAACAGAGATCCACATCAGTAAACTAAAACAACAGGTGATGTCACCAACCTTACATGGGCGTTCATTCTGTAAGGAATAAGGGGTAGGCCATTTAGAACGGAGATGAGGAAGAACTTTTTCAGTCAGAGAGTGGTGAAGGTGTGGAATTCTCTGCCTCAGAAGGCAGTGGAGGCCAGTTCGTTGGATGCTTTCAAGAGAGAGCTGGATAGAGCTCTTAAGGATAGTGGAGTGAGGGGGTATGGGGAGAAGGCAGGAACGGGGTACTGATTGAGAGTGATCAGCCATGATCGCATTGAATGGCGGTGCTGGCTCGAAGGGCTGAATGGCCTACTCCTGCACCTATTGTCTATTGTCTATTGACTCAACTTTTATATTCTATGCCCACACCGATGGAGGCAAGCATGCCATAAGCCTTCTTCCCCACCCTATCCCACTTGTGGCGTTACCTCAGGGATCTATGGACATGAATTGCCAATGTCTCTCTGTTCATCCACATTCCTCAGTGGTCTACCCATGTCCTACCCTTATTTGACTTCCCAAAATCGCATCGGAATCAAGGGATATGGGGAGAAAGCAGGAACGGGTTACTGATTGTGGATGATCAGCCATGATCACAATGAATGGCGGTGCTGACTCAAAGGGCCAAATGGCCTCCTCCTGCACCCATTTTCTATGTCAAGGTTAGATTCCATCTGATCTCTACCCTAATATAACTTTAAACAATGTTCCTTTCTATCCACCAACCTTCATGTGATGCAGAAACTGACTAACCACACCACCCACATTCACATCCAAGTGGTTTATACATATTACAAACATCACGGGTTCTGACTCTGGTACACAGCCACCACCACCACCCTCTGTCTCCTCTCACCAACACAACTTTGGATCCAATTCAGTGAAAAACAAAATTTAAAATGCAGATGCTGGAAATCTGAAATAAAAACAGAAAAAGCTGGCAATACTCAGCAGGTCAGTCGGCATCTGTGGGAAGAGAAACACAGCTAATGTTTCAGATCAATGACCCTAGGTTAGGACTGGGAAAGAGTCAATAGAAGCTCTTTAGCTGCAGAGTGGGTCGCTGGTTGGGTTGGTCCCTGGGCTTTGTGCCTCACCAATATTAGTCAGCTTTTAGAAATGGTGACCAAGAAGATAGATGAGTTATGCTTGTACACATTGTCTACATGGACTTCAGCAAAGATTTTGACAAGGTACCACGTAGTAGGCTGGTCTAGAGGTTAAATCATGAGATCCAGGACACGTTAGCCGACTCTATACAAACTCAGCTTGAAGTCAGGAGACAGAGGGTGGAGGTGGTGGGTAGTTTTTCAGACGAGAGGCTGCAACTATGGTGTCCAAGGGGATCAGTGCTGGGTCCAGTGTTCTTTATTTACATTGATCTGAATATGAATAGGTGGCACAATTAGTAAGTCTGCAGGTGATACTAAAGGTTCAGAGGTGATAGGAGCAGAATTAAGCCATTCAGTCCATCACGTCTACTCCGCCATTCAATCATGGCTGATCTAGCTCTCCCTCCTAACCCCCATTCTGCCTTTCACCCCATAACCCCTGACACCCGCACTAAGCTGTAAAAGATGTAGTGGACAGACAAGACAGTCATCTATGATTACAACAACGTTTTGATCAATGGGCCAAGGAGTGGCAGAAGGAGTTTCATTCAGATAAATCTGAGATGTCTACGTTGAAACAGGGATGTTTTCTCATTGGTGTAGGCATAGCCTATCCATCCTCTCCCTAGAACTCAAACCCTCCAGATCCAGTAAGAAATCTTTTTAGCATCTTTTCCAGTTGAATGACACCCTTCCGATAGCAAGACAACCAGAACTGTGCCCAGTACTCCAAATGTAGCCGTACCAATGTCTTGTGCAGCCGTAACATGACATCCCAACTCCTGTGCTCAATACCCTGGCCAGTGAAGGCAAGCACGCCAAACAGCTTCACCACCCTGTCCACCCATGTCGCGACCGTCAACAAACCATGTACTTGCACCCCAAGGTCTGTGTTCTACAGCACTCCCCATTACAGTGCGTCACTCACTTCTCCCCTCTCCCATCAAGCAAGAAGTATAGAAGTGTCAATGTCCACCTGTGGTCAATGTCCACCTGTGGTCAATGTCCACCAGCGGTCAATGTCCACCTGTGGTCAATGTCCACCTGTGGTCAATGTCCACCAGCGGTCAATGTCCACCTGCGGTCAATGTCCACCTGCGGTCAATGTCCACCTGCGGTCAATGTCCACCAGCGGTCAATGTCCACCAGCGGTCAATGTCCACCTGTGGTCAATGTCCACCAGTGGTCAATGTCCACCAGTGGTCAATGTCCACCTGTGGCCAATGTCCACCTCTGGTCACTGTTTCTGGGGGAAAATGCACACGTTTCATGAACTATGCTTTACAAAGCCAAATGTAGCACCGGACACCACAGGAGATCCTTCTTCCCTGTGGCTATCAACATGTACAACTCCTCCCCCTCCTGTCATGGGGTAGACTGACTCCCCCCCCATCCCAATCTTTGCACATCCCCAATCCTTTCCACTTGTCACTTTAATTTCATGGATCTTGTTGTGTTTTCTGACTGTTGGCAGATTAATTTCCCTCCTGGGATAAGTAAAAATATATCGTATCGTAAATAGATTTCTGATCACTTGAGATTTGAAGTTACAGTGCCATGTAAATGAGAGGGGATTGGGCCAGTGCGGGACAGAGTGGATGGAGAGTAGAGGCTGGGGAAGAGGGCAATGCTTCTTGCTGCCTCTAGACTCCAACAAGAACCCTTCCCCCCACCATCTGTGACCCCCTCCCCACCCTCCATCTATGGCACTCCCCTTCCCCCCCCCCCCCCACCATCTGTGACCCCCACACTCCATCTACGGCCCTCCTCTTCCCCCCACCATCTGTGACCCCCACACTCCATCTATGGCACTCCCCTTCCCCCCACCATCTGTGACCCCTCCCCACCCTCCATCTACGGCCCTCCCCTTCCCCCCCCCCCACCATCTGTGACCCCCTCCCCACCCTCCATCTACGGCCCTCCCCTTCCCCCCCCCCCCACCATCTGTGACCCCCACCCTCCATCTACGGCCCTCCCCTTCCCCCCCCACCATCTGTGACCCCCACCCTCCATCTACGGCCCTCACCTCCCCCCCCCCCCCACCATCTGTGACCCCTCCCCACCCTCCATCTACGGCCCTCCCCCCACCCCACCATCTGTGACCCCTCCCCACCCTCCATCTACGGCCCTCCCCTTCCCCCCACCCCACCATCTGTGACCCCTCCCCACCCTCCATCTACGGCCCTCCCCCCACCCCACCATCTGTGACCCCTCCCCACCCTCCATCTACAGCCCTCCCCTCCCCCCCACCCACCATCTGTGACCCCTCCCCACCCTCCATCTACGGCCCTCCCCTTCCCCCCACCATCTGTGACCCCTCCCCACCCTCCATCTACGGCCCTCCCCCCACCCCACCATCTGTGACCCCTCCCCACCCTCCATCTACAGCCCTCCCCTCTCCCCCCCCCCCACCATCTGTGACCCCTCCCCACCCTCCATCTACGGCCCTCCCCTTCCCCCCACCCCACCATCTGTGACCCCTCCCCACCCTCAATCTACGGCCCTCCCCTTCCCCCCACCATCTGTGACCCCTCCCCACCCTCCATCTACGGCCCTCCCCTCCCCCCCCCCACCATCTGTGACCCTTCCCTCTCTACACCGACCGGCAAGAGGAATCCTCAGTGGGCGTGTGGGGTGGACCTGCCCGGTGTGGCCACAGCATGGACAGAGAGGGGTCTCAGCCTTGGCAGCTCCAGGCTGCACCCCTGGGCTCATTCAGATGGGAGAGGCTGGGGGCTGGAACATGACTGGACAGGTCACCTCCCTGTCCCCAGTGAGGTCCCACCACACCGGCTGCTCCCTTTGCCATAGTGAGACAGCGTGGACACAGGCCCCTCAGCCCAACTTGCCCACACCGGCCAACATGTCCAGCTACACTAGTCCCACCTGCCCGAATTTGGCCCATACCTGCCAAACCTGTCCTATCCATGTACCTGCCTAACTGTTTTCTTAAATGTTGGGATAGTCCCTGCCTCAACTACCTCCTCTGGCAGCTTGTTCCATACACCCACCACCATTTGTGTGAAAAAGTTACCCCTCAGGTTCCCATTAAATATTTTCCCCTTCACCTTGAACCTCTGTCCGGTGCTTTGGCCACACAACCTCCCCGGTGCCGGCTGGCCAAAGCCGTAGACAACAGGGTCAAGGGCCAAAGCCGTAGACAACAGGGTCAAGGGCCAAAGCCATGGACAACAGGGTCAAGGGCCAAAGCCATGGACAACAGGATCAAGGATCAATAATGAGGGAACGGCTGTCCAACGCTCTCAGGGGCAAGGATGTGGGCACCAGGACTGAGAGACGTTTTATAGGAGATGTGTGGGGCAGGGGGGTGGGGACCTGGGGCCTGGAACGCGCTGCCAGGGGTGGTGGTGGAGGCAGATACGATAGTGGTGTTTAAGATGCTTTTAGACAGGCGCGTGGATATGGAGGGATATGGATCATGTGCAGGCACAGACATTGTGGGCCGAAGGGCCTGCTCCCTGCTGACCTGCTATGAAGTCTGTGATCCAGAGCAGGGGGTTAGCGAGCAGCCAATCACACAGGATGCAACGTGTCAGTGGGTCACGGTCAATGTGGACGGGACAAGATGGGAACAACAACAGAAGATAAATCCGAGGGGGCTGTGGAATGCAGCAAAGCTGGATGAGAGGGTGAGTGAGGGGTCAGAGGAAGGGAATACTTGCCCGCTTGCCTTTGCCCTGGGCCAGTATCTCGGGGGTAAACCTGGATGGGGGTTCGGTCAGGTACACCTCCACATCATCAGGCACCTCTTCCAGGAAGTTGGAGGGGACCAGGCCCCTGTGACCATTCATCTCCCCCTGCAGTTAATGACACAAAGAAGCAGCGTTAGCACCAGGGCCATTCTGCCCACACGACCTGTGCTAGCCCAAAAGAGATCACCAGAGGCACTGCCCTGCCCTTCCTCCCTCCTCCCCCCATCCGCTCACTCCCCTCCACCCCTGCCCTCCCCTCTCCACCCCCCAACTCTTGTCTTGCCCTCCCACAAGCCCTCCTCAAAACAGCCTCAGGTTTCACTGGTTTTAATCATGTATACGCACGCAAAGGCTTTTCCCTGTACCTCAGTACAGGTGGCAATAATAAACCTGAACCTTCTAAAACGCGAGGGCGTAGGGTTCAGGTGGGAGAGGGGAGATTGAAGAGGGACCTCAGAGGCAACGTTTTCACTCAGAGGGCCGTTCACATCTGGAACGAGCTGCCGGAGGAAGCGAGAGAAGTGGATACAATTACAGACTTTAAAGACATGTGAACAGATAGTGGATATGACTGGTTTACTGGGATATGGGCCAAATGCAGGCACATGGGATTATCCCAGCCTGCCAACTTGGTCAGCATGAACAAGATGTTTCCTTGTTGTAGGACTCTGTGACCTCTCTACAGGGGTCAGCACGGTGGCACAGCCAGGTAGAGTTGCTGCCTCACACGCCAGAGACCCGGGTTCATCCCGACTACAGGTGCTGTCTGTATGGAGTTTGTACGTTCTCCCCGTGACCTGCGTGGGTTTGGCCCGGGTGCTCCGGTTTCCTCCCACACTCCAAAGACGTGCGGGTTTCAAGACTAATGGCTTAGTAAATGTAAATTTGGTCCCTAGTGTGTAAAGGATAGTGTTAGTGTGCGGGGATCACTGGTCGGTGTGGACTCGGTGGGCTGAAGGGCCTGTTTTCACACTGTATCTCTAAACTAAACTCTAAACGTGGAGTTCCCCACAACTAGAACCCCACAGTTTAATAACAAACAAGTGGCGCAGCGGGTAGGACTGCTGCCTCAAGTTCAAACCCGACATTGGGTACTGTCTGTGTGGAGTTTGTACGTTCTCCCTTTGACTGCAGGACGCCAGGAATGAGTGGGTTAACATATGATGATTCGTTTGTTGGCACTGGGCCTGTACTCGCTGGAGTTTAGAATAATGAGGGGGGACCTCATTGAAACGTACAGAATAGTGAAAGGCTTGGATAGAGTGGATGTGGGGAGGATGTTTCCACTAGTGGGAGAGTCTAGGACCAGAGGGCACAGCCTCAGAATTAAAGGGCGTTCCTTTGGGAAGGAGATGAGGAGGAATTTCTTTAGTCAGAGGGTGGTGAACCTGTGGGATTCTTTGCCACAGACGGCTGTGGAGGCCACAAGTCAGTGGGTATATTTAAGGCAGAGATAGATAGATTGTTGATCAGTGCGGGTGTCAGTTACGGGGAGAAGGCAGGAGAATGGGGTTAGGAGGGAGAGATAGATCAGCCGTGATTGAATGGCGGAGTAGACTTGATGGCCGAATGGCCTAATTCTGCTCCTATCACTGATGAACCTGGTGGGTTTTCTCCGGGTGTTTGTTTTCCTCCCACATTCCAAAGACGTGCGGATTTGTGGGTTAATCGGCCCTGTGTGAATTGCCCCCTAATGTGTTGGGAGTGGATGGGAATGTGGGATAACACAACGCGTGTGGACGGGTGACCGCTGGTCAGCGTGGGCCCAGTGGGCCGAAGGGCTGGATCTCCAAACTATAATAAAAGATTGGGAGCGGAGGTGAAGGAGACGCACGTAGTAGAACCCGTCCTCATCCAGTTCACCCCACACGCTGATGATGTCTCCCGCACAGAAGGTCAGCTCCGCCTGGAAC
>NC_135977.1:891369-931501 GCF_053455715.1 Rhinoraja longicauda
TTATCCCCCAGGCCCTGCCCTACACTGTTATTCCCCAGGCCCTGCCCTACACTGTTATCCCCCAGGCCCTGCCCTACACTGTTATCCCCCAGGCCCTGCCCTACGCTGTTATCCCCCAGGCCCTGCCCTACGCTGTTATCCCCCAGGCCCTGCCCTACACTGTTATCCCCCAGGCCCTGCCCTACACTGTTATCCCCCAGGCCCTGCCCTACACTGTTATCCCCCAGGCCCTGCCCTACGCTGTTATCCCCCAAGGCCCTGCCCTACGCTGTTATCCCCCAGGCCCTGCCCTACGCTGTTATCCCCAGGCCCTGCCCTACACTGTTATCCCCCAGGCCCTGCCCTACACTGTTATCCCCCAGGCCCTGCCCTACACTGTTATTCCCCCAGGCCCTGCCCTACGCTGTTATCCCCCAGGCCCTGCCCTATGTTATTCCCCCAGGCCCTGCCCTACGCTGTTATCCCCCAGGCCCTGCCCTATGTATTCCCCAGGCCCTGCCCTACACTGTTATCCCCCAGGCCCTGCCCTACACTGTTATTCCCCAGGCCCTGCCCTATGTTATCCCCCAGGCCCTGCCCTACACTGTTATCCCCCAGGCCCTGCCCTACGCTGTTATTCCCCCAGGCCCTGCCCTACACTGTTATCCCCCAGGCCCTGCCCTACACTGTTATCCCCCAGGCCCTGCCCTACACTGTTATTCCCCCAGGCCCTGCCCTACACTGTTATCCCCCAGGCCCTGCCCTACGCTGTTATCCCCCAGGCCCTGCCCTACACTGTTATTCCCCCAGGCCCTGCCCTACACTGTTATTCCCCCAGGCCCTGCCCTACACTGTTATTCCCCAGGCCCTGCCCTACACTGTTATTCCCCAGGCCCTGCCCTACACTGTTATTCCCCCAGGCCCTGCCCTACACTGTTATTCCCCCAGGCCCTGCCCTACACTGTTATTCCCCCAGGCCCTGCCCTACACTGTTATCCCCCAGGCCCTGCCCTACGCTGTTATCCCCCCAGGCCCTGCCCTACACTGTTATCCCCCAGGCCCTGCCCTACGCTGTTATCCCCCAGGCCCTGCCCTACACTGTTATTCCCCAGGCCCTGCCCTACACTGTTATCCCCCAGGCCCTGCCCTACGCTGTTATCCCCCAGGCCCTGCCCTACGCTGTTATCCCCCAGGCCCTGCCCTACACTGTTATTCCCCAGGCCCTGCCCTACACTGTTATTCCCCAGGGCCCTGCCCTATGTTATCCCCCAGGCCCTGCCCTATGTTATCCCCCAGGCCCTGCCCTACACTGTTATCCCCCAGGCCCTGCCCTATGTTATCCCCCAGGCCCTGCCCTACACTGTTATCCCCCAGGCCCTGCCCTACACTGTTATCCCCCAGGCCCTGCCCTACACTGTTATCCCCCAGGCCCTGTCCTATGCTGTTCCCAGCTGGCTTTGTCAATGATTTCTCACTAAACTCTGCCACAATATCCAACACGATCTGTCTCCCTACCTCGACCGTTTGTGCTTCCAGATTCTATTGGCTTTCCAGTTATTTTTGGGAAAGACGGGACAAGGTTCCACTGACAATCGAATTGATTGAAAGATACAGCACGGAAACAGGCCCTTCGGCCCACTGAGACCGTGCTGACCAGCGACCCCCCTGCACACTAGTTCCATGTTATCCCACTTCCTCATCCACTCCCCACACACTGGGGGGCAAGTTACAGTGGGACAATTAACCTACAAACCTGCACGTCTTTGGGATGTGGGAGGAAACCGGAGCACCCAGAGAGAACCCACGTGGTCACATGGAGAACGTGCAAACTCCACACAGACAGCACCAGAGGTCATAATGGAACCCGGGTCTCTGGCGCTGTGAGGCAGCAGCTCTACCCACTGCACCACCATGACACCTGTTCTCAGCCTCTCTGGGCACCTGCCATGTTGCCCAGCCCCGGTACAGGGCCATCACTCGGTGCTGAGCCTGGTTCCACAGTGACAGTGAGCAGGCCATCCCTGCTACAATCAACGCATGTCCATCTGACAGCAAATACAATCCCCCCCTCACTCCCCAGCCCACACCTGTAGCCCCCAACCCTCACCTACACCTGCCCCAACCCTCACCTACACCTGCCCCAACCCTCACCTACACCTGCCCCAACCCTCACCTACACCTGCCCCAACACAAGCCCACACCTGTAGCCCCAACCCTCACCTACACCTGCCCCAACACCAGCCCACACCTGCCCCAACCCTCACCTACACCTGTCCCAACACCAGCCCACACCTGTAGCCCCAACCCTCACCTACACCTGCCCCAACCCTCACCTACACCTGCCCCAACACAAGCCCACACCTGTAGCCCCAACCCTCACCTACACCTGCCCCAACCCTCACCTACACCTGCCCCAACCCTCACCTACACCTGCCCCAACCCTCACCTACACCAACCCTCACCTACACCTGTCCCAACACCAGCCCACACCTGTAGCCCCCAACCCTCACCTACACCTGCCCCAACACCAGCCCACACCTGTAGCCCCCAACCCTCACCTACACCTGCCCCAACCCTCACCTACACCTGCCCCAACACCAGCCCACACCTGTAGCCCCAACCCACACCTGTAGCCCCAACCCTCACCTACACCTGCCCCAACCCTCACCCACACCTGCCCCAACACCAACATCAGCCCACACCTGCAGATCTGACACCTGTAGATCCAACACCAGCCCACACCTGTAGATCCAACATCAGCCCACACCTGCTGGGCTTTAGCAGATGTTGTAGACGGCAGCCTGTGCTTGCCACACCTGCTGCTCCACCAGCATGGCAATGCCCACGCCAGGTGGCAGCCCTGTGGGCTGGTATCTCCAGTGCATGGACTACCTGGTGCGTGCCTCACCTGCTCCACCAGCATGGCCATGCCCACACAGGTGGCAGCCCTGTGGGCTGGTATCTCCAGTGCATGGACTACCTGGTGCGTGCCTCACCTGCTCCACCAGCATGGCCATGCCCACGCCAGGTGTAAGCTGTATGGTTACAGACACTGGTGACAATAGCCCCACTGGGCCAGTATCTGTAGTGTATGGACCACTGCTAGCCAGGTGGTTCATACAGTACCTGTCCATGCCTCACCTGCTGCTCCACCAGCATGGCCATGTCCACAAACATGTCGTGCAGTTCACGGATGCTGACTTCCAGCTTGATGATGTCCTTGTGCCGTGACTCAATCTCGTTCAGGGCTTGCCTGGTGATATGCGTGTCCGAGATGATCTGCCAATGTAGAAGGCAAGCTGGTGACTGCCACACCGTCCACCAACCCAAACCACCCGCTCGCTGCCCTCTGCTGCCCCAACTCCACAAGCCAGCTCTGTTGGCACCGGAAACGGGCAGGGGGCAGGGCACCGGAGAGGATGCAGGGGGAGAGGGCAGGGGGGGGATAGGGGCCAGAGGAGGGGGGTGCGGGGGATGGAGCGTGGTCAGTTCCAGCTAACGTTAAACGTTGCCGGTCAGTGTGAGAGTGCGTACATCGGAGGTGAAGATGGACGGGTTCCCACTCTCCAGCATCTCCTCAAGCTCCTCGTTGGTCGTTGTCCTCCCAGCTGTAGAAACAAAGACATGACCCATTCAGTGCGGCCGACCCATCTCCAACACTTCCCCACTCACTTCAGGCTTCAGAGACACAGCACAGAAACAGGCCCTTCGGCCCACCGAGCCCGTGCCGCCCAGTGATCCCCGCACACTAACACTATCCTACACACACTGGGGACAATTTACACTTGCACCGAGCCAATTACCCCACAAACCTGCACATCTTTGGAGTCTGGGAGGAAATCGGAGCGCCCGGAGAAAAGCCATGTGGTCACGGGGAGAACATTCAAACTCCGTACAGACAGCGCCCGTAGTCAGGATCAAACCCGGGTCTCTGGTGCCGTGAGGCAGCAGCTCTACCCGCTGCACCAGTCCAAACCCAACAGAAAACCACGAAGTCAGACGCCACCTCCAGCCCTTTCACACCCATCTCTCAAACACACCTGGACTTTGTCTGAGGGACTGGTGCGCTACAATGCTGAGAACTAGATTCTGCACTCTGTATCTTCCCCTCTGCTCCACCTATTGCACTGGAGTTTGACTTGATTGTATCGATGCGTAGGAAAGAACTGCAGGTGCTGGTTTAAAGACACAAAGTGCTGGAGTAACTCAGCGCGACGGACAGCATCTCTGGGGAGAAGGAATGGGTAAAGCTTTGGGTCCAGGCCCTTCTTCAGACTTATGTATTAATGTAAGGTAATATCTGACATGATTGCCCCACATGCAAGACAAGGCTTTTCCCTGTACCTCGCTCGGTGTACACCTGACAATAATCAATCACACAGACTTTATTGGCCAGTACGTTTTGCAACATAAGAGGAATCTCATTTGCCATAATTTAATAAACCTAAATCTGCTGAAGATCCACATCTGTCTGCAGCTGGCCTGCAGGAAGTGGCTGTACAGATGTTGGGTGTAGGGCAGTATTGCTCAACCACACTTGCTGGGCCCGGCACCTGGTGTAGAGGCACTGGCTGTACAGATGTTGGGCAGTGTTGCTCAACCACACTTGCTGGGCCCGGCACCTGGTGTAGAGGCACTGGCTGTACAGATGTTGGGCAGTGTTGCTCAACCACACTTGCTGGGCCCGGCACCTGGTGTAGAGGCACTGGCTGTACAGATGTTGGGATGAGGGGAGATCTTATTGAAACATATAAGATAATTAGGGGATTGGACACATTAGAGGCAGATAACATGTTCCCAATGTTGGGGGAGTCCAGAACAAGGGGCCACAGTTTAAGAATAAGGGGTAGGCCATTTAGAACGGAGATGAGGAAGAACTTTTTCAGTCAGAGGGTGGTGAAGGTGTGGAATTCTCTGCCTCAGAAGGCAGTGGAGGCCAGTTCGTTGGATGCTTTCAAGAGAGAGCTGGATAGAGCTCTTAAGGATGGCGGAGTGAGGGGGTATGGGGAGAAGGCAGGAACGGGGTACTGATTGAGAGTGATCAGCCATGATCGCATTGAATGGCGGTGCTGGCTCGAAGGGCTGAATGGCCTCCTCCTGCACCTATTGTCTATTGTCTATTGTGTAGGGCAGTATTGCTCAACCACACTAGCTGGGCCTGGCACCTGGTGTAGAGGCACTGGCTGTACAGATGTTGGGCAGTATTGCTCAACCACACTAGCTGGGCCTGGCACCTGGTGTAGAGGCACTGGCTGTACAGATGTTGGGCAGTATTGCTCAACCACACTAGCTGGGCCTGGCACCTGGTGTAGAGGCACTGGCTGTACAGATGTTGGGCAGTGAGGGCAGTATTGCTCAACCACACTAGCTGGGCCTGGCACCTGGTGTAGAGGCACTGGCTGTACAGATGTTGGGCAGTGTTGCTCAACCACACTAGCTGGGCCTGGCACCTGGTGTAGAGGCACTGGCTGTACAGATGTTGGGCAGTGTTGCTCAACCACACTAGCTGGGCCTGGCACCTGGTGTAGAGGCACTGGCTGTACAGATGTTGGGCAGTGTTGCTCAACCACACTAGCTGGGCCTGGCACCTGGTGTAGAGGCACTGGCTGTACAGATGTTGGGCAGTGTTGCTCAACCACACTAGCTGGGCCTGGCACCTGGTGTAGAGGCACTGGCTGTACAGATGCCCGTTTCCCCACCACCTTTCAAATCCCGATATCACACTCAGTCATCAGAGCTCTGTGACCAACAGAAAACTTCAACAATAACATTTCCTGCACGGGTATTTGTCTGACGTCCCTGCACATGAGCGAGTGTGAAGCTCCAGGAGTGTTTGTGTCAGCTGTGATCTCCAGGGACAGGGAGGAAGGAGATGAGGAGACGTTTAGAGGCAGCAACTGGCAGCTGGATACAACACCCGACTGTGGAAAGTCTGACTACACACATTCCACCCAGTCTGACATCACCACATTACAATCAACAAGAGTTACTGCCATTAATGACACAAAGTGCTGCAGTAACAGGGAGTCATCAGATGCTGCCTGACCCGCTGAGTGGGTGGGGGGGGTGGGGTAGGGGGGGGTGGGGTGTGTGCGGGGAGGGGGTGGTGGGTGGGGTGGTTTGGGGGTGAGGGTGGGGTGGGGGTGGGGTGGGTGTGGGGGGATGGGGTGAGGGTGGGTGCGGGGAGGGGGGGTGGGTGGGGTGGTTTGGGGGTGAGGGTGGGGTGGGGGTGGGGGTGGGTGTGGGGTGGGTGTGGGGTGGAGTGGGGTGGGGGTGAGGGTGGGTGTGGGCGTAGGCGTGAGGGTGGGTGGGGTGGGTGCGGGGAGGGGGGGTGGGTGGGGTGGGGGGGTGGGTGGGGTGGTTTGGGGGTGAGGGTCGGGGTGGGTGTGGGGGTGGGGTGGGGGTGGGTGTGGGGTGGGGGTGGGTGTGGGGTGGGTGTGGGGTGGAGTGGGGTGGGGTGAGGGTGGGTGTGGGCGTAGGCGTGAGGGTGGGTGGGGTGGGTGCGGGGAGGGGGGGGTGGGTGGGGTGGGGGGGTGGGTGGGGTGGTTTGGGGGTGGGTGTGGGTGTGGGGGTGGGGGTGGGTGTGGGGGTGAGGTGGGTGCGAGGGTGGGGGTGGGGGTGGGGTGGGTGCGGGGAGGGGGGGTGGGTGGGGTGGGTCTGGGGGTGGGGGTGGGTGAGGGTGTGGGGTGGGTGTGGGTGGGGATGTGGGTGGGTGCCGGGTGAGGGTGCTGGGGGACTCACTGATCTCCAGTTGCCGCTGGATGCGCCCTTTGCTGCGTTCTCTGAAGAATATCTGGATCTCATTGTACTCCGTCATCACATTGGCAAACTTCCGGGACAGGGTCGAGTGCTGGAACGGCAAGCAGCGAGATCACACACAGGCTGCCCCCCCACCCCCCCCCCCACACACAGGCTGCCCCCTCCCCCCCACACACAGGCTGCCCCCCCCACACACAGGCTGCCCCCCCCACCCCCCCACACACAGGCTGCCCCCCCCACCCCCCCCACACACAGGCTGCCCCCCCCACCCCCCCCACACACAGGCTGCCCCCCCCACCCCCCCACACACAGGCTGCCCCCCCACCCCTCACCTCCCCACACACAGGCTGCCCCACCCCCCCCCACACACAGGCTGCCCCCCCCACACACAGGCTGCCCCCCCCACACACAGGCTGCCACAGAAACACCACCCCCCAACCACCATCTCATTGCCCCAAACTCTGATCAGCATCTCCCACCACCCATCAACATCTCATTGTCCCCGAGCCCCCCCCCCACCAACCACCACCCCCCCCCCCCAAGGAGCACTGTTTCTCGCCCCGCACCTCCACCAGAGGTGTCTGTGTTAGTGCAAGTACACCCACGTTGGCAGGTTGGGAATTCTGCCCATCCCTCCCTCCCTCCCTCCCTCCCTCCCTCTCCCCCCACCGCTGGCAGGGCTGACTGCTCGTGTACACGGGGGTGAAGGGGGAGAGGCAGTCACACTGAGCCACAGCATCGTGTTGCCCCCAGGTGCTGAAGCCTGTGTCTGGGTCTTGCCTTCCCCTTGTTGTAACCCCTACCCCAATTCCACATCTACCCCCGACACACTAAGGGCAATTTACAGAGTCCACCCAACCTACAAACCCTGGCACGTGGGGAGAAACCGGAATACCCGTATGGAACCCGCGCAGTCACGGGGAGAACGTGCAAACTCCACACAGACAGCACCAGAGGTCAGGATCAAACTGGGGTCAGTGGTGCTGTGAGGCAGCAGCTCCACCCGCTGTGAGGCAGCAGCTCCACCCGCTGTGAGGCAGCAGCTCCACCCGCTGTGAGGCAGCAGCTCTACCCACTGTGAGGCAGCAGCTCCACCCGCTGTGAGGCAGCAGCTCCACCCGCTGTGAGGCAGCAGCTCCACCCGCTGTGAGGCAGCAGCTCCACCCGCTGTGAGGCAGCAGCTCCACCCGCTGCACGGCAGCAGCTCTACCCGCTGTGAGGCAGCAGCTCCACCCGCTGCACGGCAGCAGCTCCACCCGCTGTACGGCAGCAGCTCCACCCGCTGTGAGGCAGCAGCTCCACCCGCTGCACGGCAGCAGCTCTACCCGCTGTGAGGCAGCAGCTCCACCCGCTGTGAGGCAGCAGCTCCACCCGCTGTGAGGCAGCAGCTCTACCCGCTGTGAGGCAGCAGCTCCACCCGCTGTGAGGCAGCAGCTCCACCCGCTGTGAGGCAGCAGCTCCACCCGCTGTGAGGCAGCAGCTCCACCCGCTGTACCACCGTGATGCCCTCTGCCCTTTCACTGGTGGTGCAGTCTACGAGGGGGGCAGAGAGCATCACGTTGCAGCTACCTGAGTCTCACACACAAGGTGCTGTACCTGGGTTTTGCGAATCCTTAGATCCACTGAGCCATGGTTCTCCTCTCCTTCATCTTTGACGCTTTGTTCTATGGCTGGAGTTACACAAACATCAGTAAATATCATCAACATAGCCAGGCCATTGCATCATGCTACACGCACTGTATATATAGTTCATTGTCACCTGTACAGATAGATGTACAGTGAAAAGCCTTTGCACGCTAACCAGTTAGTGGAAACACAATACATGATTACAATCGAGCCATTCACAGAGTATTAATACACAAGGGAGTAACGTTCAGTGCGAGGTAAAGCCAGCAAAGTCCGAGGGTCACCAATGAGGTAGATAGTAGTTCAGCACTGCTCTCTGGTTGTGGTAGGACGGTTCAGTTGCCTGATAACAGCTGGGAAGAAACGGTCCCTGAATCTGGAGGTGTGTGTTTTCATATTTCTGTACCTCAGTACAGCACAGACATAGTGGGCCGAAGGGCCTGATCCTGTGCTGTTCCATGTAGGAGGATCACAGGGACTGTGGGTACAGTGAGGCACCACCTCACCTCCACCTGTACTGACAGGTAAAGCCCGGCTGATGGCAAGGTTAGAGAGAGTTGCTACATGGCAGAACACAGTAAGATAATGCCACTGTGCCGTGGAAGGAAAGCATCAGCTACAAGCAAACGTCATGAATGACGCTGGAATAACCAAGGGTGACAGAGAGTGTTGCCAACGTCCTCACTCCCAAACACGGGACAAAGGGTGACGTCACCGCCCCGCGCCCCACGTGACCTCACCCAGCCAGCGCCCACGTGCTCCCGCTCCACCAATGGCGGCCGCCACATGTGGGCGCGGGGCGGTGACGTCACCCTTTGTTTGGGAGTGAGGAAGTTGGCAACCCTACTAATACGGGACAAGGGCGGTCCCGTACAGGACAAAGTAACGTAGCCCCAAAATATGGGATGTCCCGGCTAATACGGGACAGTTGGCAACCCCAGTGACTGGCCCAGAGTCCAGCCACACACAACACCAACTCAATTACTGAGCTTGACAACGTGGAGCCGGTCGGTCCAAGGATCTGACGTCAAGGAGCCCACAACTTAATACTGGCCAACACAGTGCTGGGGGAACTCAGTGGGTCGGGCAGCATCTGTGGAGGGAATGTACAGGCAACATTTCAGGTTGGGACCTTTCTTCAGGATCGACAGATGCTGCCAGACCCGCTGAGTTCCTCCAGCGTTTTGTGCTTTGCCCACGATCCCATCATCTGCAGTTTATTGTGTCTCCTTTAACACTGGGTAGGGTTGAATGTCTCAAGCCAGTTTATTGCCATGTGTACCAATTGAGGTACAGTGAAATTCGAGTTACCATACAGCTGAACTAAGTGAAAAGCAACAAGACACACAGCCACATCAAAGCTCACATAAACACCCACCACCACAGTGGGTTCCAGAATGCTCACTGTGATGGAAGGTAATGACGCTCTGACAAAGGCAAGGGTGCCTTTAACAAGGAGTTGGCACAAAGCCTGAGCACAGCTCCATCCCCACATTGGGTGGCGTTAGCTCAGGGAAGCGAGTGGCAAGATCTCTGCTTCATCAGTCACAGGTTGATCCACGTTTCTAGGGGTTTGCAAGATTGTTTTTATGTAAGATTATTAAACTATAAATAGGATATCCCAAGATGGTTTCCAATCTGCAATTTCCATTGTCACGGTGGTGCAGCGGGTAGAGCTGCTGCCTTACAGCGAATGCAGCGCCGGAGACCCGGGTTCCATCCCGACTACGGGCGCCGTCTGTACGGAGTTTGTACGTTCTCTCCGTGACCTGCGTGGGTTTTCTCCGAGATCTTCGGTTTCCTCCCACACTCCAAAGTCGTGCAGGTTTGTAGGTTAATTGGCTTGGTAAATATAAAAATTGTGCAAATTGTCCTAGTGTGTGTAGGATAGTGTTAGCGTGCGGGGATCGCTGGTCGGTGTGGACACGGTGGGCCGAAGGGCCTGTTTCCGTGCTGTATCTCTGCACTAAACTAAACAGTGAGGAGTGGTCTTTCAGGGGAAATAAAGAACGAAATATTCAGCAGTCAGATCTGCACTGGCAATAAACAAATGAAAATGATAAAGGTTAATCGAGATAGAAACATCAAAAATAGGTGCAGGAGTAGGCTATTCAGCCCTTCAAGCCAACTCTGCAATGTGATCACGGCTGATCATCCAGAATCACTACCCCGTTCCTGCTTTCTCCCCATATCCCTTGATTCCGATAGCCTTAAGAGCTGTATCCAACTCTCTCTTGAAAAGGTCGAGGTGAAGAAATAATTTTTGAGCACCAATAATTGGTGAACACCAAGAAACAAAGATGACGTCAACTTAGAATCCCTTGGGCCCATGTCAGCTCCAGTGGGACCACTCTCATCACTCCTAACCCCCCCCCCCTCGTTCCCTGCATCTAATGGCATCACACAATGGCTCCTAACCCCCCCCTCGTTCCCTGCATCTAATGGCATCACACAGTGGCTCCTAACCCCCCCCTCGTTCCCTGCATCTAATAGCATCACGCAATGGCTCCTAACCCCCCCCTCGTTCCCTGCATCTAATGGCATCACACAGTGGCTCCTAACCCCCCCTCGTTCCCTGCATCTAATGGCATCACGCAATGGCTCCTAACCCCCCCCTCGTTCCCTGCATCTAATGGCATCACGCAATCACTCCTAACCCCCCCCTCGTTCCCTGCATCTAATGGCATCACACAATGGCTCCTAACCCCCCCCTCGTTCCCTGCATCTAATGGCATCACACAATGGCTCCTAACCCCCCCCTCGTTCCCTGCATCTAATGGCATCACGCCTGCACCAACCCCCCCCTCGTTCCCTGCATCTAATGGCATCACACAATGGCTCCTACCCCCCCCTCGTTCCCTGCATCTAATGGCATCACACAATGGCTCCTACCCCCCCCTCGTTCCCTGCATCTAATGGCATCACGCCTGCACCAACCCCCCTCTCGTTCCCTGCATCTAATGGCATCACGCCTGCACCAACCCCCCCTCGTTCCCTGCATCTAATGGCATCACACAATGGCTCCTAACCCCCCCCCCTCGTTCCCTGCATCTAATGGCATCACGCCTGCACCAACCCCCCCCTCGTTCCCTGCATCTAATGGCATCACGCCTGCACCAACCCCCCCCCTCGTTCCCTGCATCTAATGGCATCACGCCTGCACCAACCTCCCCCTCGTTCCCTGCATCTAATGGCATCACGCAATGGCTCCTAACCCCCCCCTCGTTCCCTGCATCTAATGGCATCACGCCTGCACCAACCCCCCCCTCGTTCCCTGCATCTAATGGCATGACGCCTGCACCAACCCCCCCCTCGTTCCCTGCATCTAATGGCATCACGCCTGCACCAACCCCCCCCCCTCGTTCCCTGCATCTAATGGCATCACGCCTGCACCAACCCCCCCCCCTCGTTCCCTGCATCTAATGGCATCACTCCTGCACCAACCCCCCCCCTCGTTCCCTGCATCTAATGGCATCACGCCTGCACCAACCTCCCCCTCGTTCCCTGCATCTAATGGCATCACGCAATGGCTCCTAACCCCCCCCTCGTTCCCTGCATCTAATGGCATCACGCCTGCACCAACCCCCCCCTCGTTCCCTGCATCTAATGGCATCACGCCTGCACCAACCCCCCCCTCGTTCCCTGCATCTAATGGCATCACTCCTGCACTAACCCCCCCCTCGTTCCCTGCATCTAATGGCATCACGCCTGCACCAACCCCCCCCTCGTTCCCTGCATCTAATGGCATCACACAGTGGCGCCTAACCCCCCCCTCGTTCCCTGCATCTAATGGCATCACTCCTGCACCAACCACCCCCCTCGTTCCCTGCATCTAATGGCATCACTCCTGCACCAACCTCCCCCTCGTTCCCTGCATCTAATGGCATCACTCCTGCACCAACCTCCCCCTTGCTTCTTTCTGCCTTGCACCTATACTGGGTGTGATTAACCTGCCTGCATGTTTTGGGGGGGATGTGGGAGACAAGCGAAGCATCTCTGGGGAACCCACCAGATCACGGTGGCGCAGCGGTAGAGTTGTTACCGTGCAGTGTTGGCAACGCCAGAGACCCGGGTTCCATCCCGACTACGGGCGCCGTCTGTACGGAGTTTGCACGTTCTCCCCGTGACCTGCGTGGGTTTTCTCCGATATCTTTGGTTTCCTCCCACACTCCAAAGGCGTGCAGGTTTGTAGGTTAATTGGCTTGGTGTAAGTGTGAATTGTCCCTAGTGTGTGTAGGATAGTGTTAGTGTGCGGGGATCGCTGGGCGGTGCGGGCTCGGTGGGCCGAAGGGCCTGTTTCCACGCTGTATCTCTAAACTAGTGTAGTCAAGTTAAGTCATCTTTATTTGTGTAGCACGTTTAAACACAACCCACGTTGACCAAAGTGTTGTACATCAGTGCAACTAAACACAGATAAACGTGCGGTCTCCACAAAGGCAGCACAGGTCAGGGTCAAGCCCGGGTCACTCAGCCACGCTGTGGTAGGTCTGTCGGCTGCACCTTCAATGCAAGGTGACAACTCTCAGCCTTGCAGCTAGAGAGGGCAAGATGGAAACCATGACAAGCAGCAGTGGAACCTGGGAGGCATCAGTGACGCGGATGATTCAACAATCACAAGGGACTGGGATAATGCACGCCCTCCTCACAGAGACAGCCCTCTGCAAGATGCAAGATGGAAGCCCACACAGCCTCACAGAGACAGCCCTCTGCAAGATGCAAGATGGAAGCCCACACAGCTTCACAGAGACAGCCCTCTGCAAGATGCAAGATGGAAGCCCACACAGCTTCAGAGACAGCCCTCTGCAAGATGCAAGATGCAACCCCACACAGCCTCAGAGACAGCCCTCTGCAAGATGCAAGATGCAACCCCACACAGCCTCAGAGACAGCCCTCTGCAAGATGCAAGATGCAACCCCACACAGCCTCAGAGACAGCCCTCTGCAAGATGGAAGCCCACACAGCCTCACAGAGACAGCCCTCTGCAAGATGCAAGATGGAAGCCCACACAGCCTCACAGAGACAGCCCTCTGCAAGATGGAAGCCCACAGCCTCACAGAGACAGCCCTCTGCAAGATGCAAGATGCAACCCCACAGCCAGCCCCGCTGCAAGATGGAAGCCCACACAGCCTCACAGAGACAGCCTGCTGCAAGATGCAACCCCACACAGCCTCACAGAGACAGCCTGCTGCAAGATGCAAGATGCAAGCCCACACAGCCTCACAGACAGCCTGCTGCAAGATGCAACCCCATTCTCCCCATAACCCCTGACACCCGCACTAATCAAGAATCTATCTCTGCCTTAAATATATCCACTGTCTTCGCCTCCACAGCTGTCTGTGACAAAGAATCCCACAGATTCACTGCCCTCTGACTGAAGAAATTCCTCCTGATCTCTTTCCTAAAGGAAAGGCCT
The DNA here is from genome assembly GCF_053455715.1 of Rhinoraja longicauda. Taxonomy (NCBI): domain Eukaryota; kingdom Metazoa; phylum Chordata; class Chondrichthyes; order Rajiformes; family Arhynchobatidae; genus Rhinoraja; species Rhinoraja longicauda. The sequence continues at coordinate 905,147 of NC_135977.1, forward strand.
TTAATTCTGAGGCTGTCCCTAGACTCTCCCACCAGTGGAAACATCTCCTTCACATCCACTCGATCCAATCTAATAATCTAAAAGTAGTGTGGGATCGGGCGAGGAGGCCAGTCTCTGAAGGCAGATGGATCATCCTTACATCAACCCGTCTATCTGATGACTTAAACCCAAATCTACAGCATTTTAACCAGCAACAACATTCCAAACGTGGACTAGTAATTAGAGTCATCAAGTGATACAGTGTGGAAACAGGCCCTTCAGCCCAACTTGCCCACACCGGCCAACATGTCCCAGCTACGCTAGTCCCACCTGCCCGTGTTTGGCCCATATCCCACCAAACCTGTCCTATTCATGTACCTGTCTGATGTTTCTTAAACGTTGGGATAGTCCCAGCCTCAACTACCTCCTCTGGCAGCTCGTTTCATACACCCACCACCCTTTGTGTGAAAAAGTTACCCTTCAGATTCCTATTAAATCTTTTCTGCTTCAACTTAAACCTATATCCTCGAATCATCTACTCCATGCATCTACCCGATCTATTCCTCTCATGATGTTGTACACCTCGAAAAGATTACCCCTCATCCTCCTGCGCTCCAATGAATAGAGACCCAGCCTGCTCAACCTCTCCCTGTAGCTCACACCCTCTAGTCCAGGCAACATCCTTGTAAATCTTCTCTGAACCCTTTCCAGCTTGACAACATCTTTCCTATAACATGGTGCCAAGAACTCAACACAATACTCTAGATGTGGCCTCACCAATGTCTCCTAGAACTGTAACATGACCTCCCAACTTCTACACTCAATACTCTGGCTGATGAAGGCCAATGTGCCAAACGCCTTTTGGACCGCCCGATCTACCTGCGGCTCCACCATCAAGGAACCATGCACCTGCACTCCTAGACCCCTCTGCTCTACAACACTCCCCAGAGCCCAACCATTCACTGTATAGGTCCTGCCCATGTTAGACTTCCCAAAATGCCACACCTCACACTTCTCTGTATTAAATTCCATCAGCCATTCCTCGGCCCACCTGGCCAATTGATCCAGAAATTGGTTGGGTTAATTAGTTTACATTGAAGACATTTTACAAACATGGTATTAAGGACAACTAAAGCTGCTTGAATGAAAAACAAAAAACCATATCAAATAATCTAACAATTAATATTCCCCTGAGGATACTGGGGTTATAGTGAAGGGAAGGACTGGTTAGATAGGAGTGAGACAGAGAAAGACATTCACAGCGTTTAACCATCAGATGCACACTTGGCATGCACTGCAAGAACGTGTAGGTCACAGGTGGAGGTCACACTTGGCATGCACTGCAAGAACGTGGAGGTCACAGGTGGAGGTCACACTTGGCATGCACTGCAAGAACGTGGAGGTCACAGGTGGAGGTCACACTTGGCATGCACTGCAAGAACGTGGAGGTCACAGGTGGAGGTCACACTTGGCATGCACTGCAAGAACGTGGAGGTCACAGGTGGAGGTCACACTTGGCATGCACTGCAAGAACGTGGAGGTCACAGGTGGAGGTCACACTTGGCATGCATTGCAAGAACGTGGAGGTCACAGGTGGAGGTCACACTTGGCATGCACTGCAAGAACGTGGAGGTCACAGGTGGAGGTCACACTTGGCATGCACTGCAAGAACGTGGAGGTCACAGGAAGTATTTATAAAGCAAGAGAGATCAAGAATAGACACAAAGTGCTGGAGTAACTCAGCGGGTCAGGCAGCATCTGTGGAGAACATGGATAGGTGACGTTTCACAGAGTGCTGGAGTAACTCAGTGGGTCAGGCAGCATCTGTGGAGAACATGGATAGGTGACGTTTTGGGTCGGGAACCTTCTTCAGAGTGAGGAAAGGTCCCAACCTGAAACGTCACCTATCCATGTTCTCCACAGATGCTGCCTGACCCGCTGAGTTACTCCAGCACTCTGTGTCTTCTATAGTAGTGATGTAGAGCGTGATCTGACCGAGTGGTCAGCACAGTTTTCCCTGTAGCTCGCTCGGTACATGGGACAATGAATCAGGAACGTGTGCCAGGGGCTGGACACTCACCCTTCAGCTTATTCCGCACTCTGTTTGCCGTTCCCTTGATTGCCAGCGTCAGCCCCTCAAGCTCTTCTTTGGTTTCTTTAAAATAAAAAGTGGTAAATTATCTTCCAAACTTATAGACAGGGACTATCTCCTCCACCCTCGTCATTGTATCCGCCCGCCCTTGTCATGTCAACACTCCGCGTTCATCAGTTGTGTGCTCATCTGGGACGCAAGACATAGTTGATCAGAAAAATGATCAATCTAATCGGGCCCGTAGTGTTCAGTGCCGGTGAGGAAGCTCCATTGCCCACACTGACAGGCTGCCGTGCGTGGACTTGCAATGCTCTGTCACTTTGCTCTGGTTATTCCCCATGAGCTGGAAGGTCACGCCAGCATGGAGCTCCGTCCCTCTGCACACGCGTGCCCAGTGTGAGTTATTGAGCTCACTGGGGCTCGGAGACACGGCACAGATCAGATGCTGCTTCCTGCTCTCTAAAGCCCACTGATAAACATAGTCACGTCCCCCTCAGCAAGCTGTCTATTAAATGTTTCCAGATGTGTGGTCTAATCATGGCACAGCAAATTGTTTCAGCGTTAGATTTCATCAAAACCCATCAATGATTCTTCACGGGGACAAAGGTGACATGAAGCAATGTCATGACTCACATGTTTGTGTTGTATTTGTAGACAGTGGAGAGCACTGGGTAAGGACTACACTGACCGCCCACCAGCCTGGTCCCACGGTGCAGGACCCAGGCCCCACGGTGCAGGACCCAGGCCCCACGGTGCAGGACCCAGGCCCCACGGTGCAGGAACCGCGGTCCCACGGTGCAGGACCCAGGCTTCACGGTGCAGGACCCAGGCCACACGGTGCAGGACCCAGGCCCCACGGTGCAGGACCCAGGCCACACGGTGCAGGAACCGCTGTCCCACGGTGCAGGAACCGCGGTCCCACGGTGCAGGACCCAGGCCCCACGGTGCAGGACCCAGGCCCCACGGTGCAGGACCCAGGCCCCACAGTGCAGGCCACACGGTGCAGGAACCGCGGTCCCACGGTGCAGGACCCAGGCCCCACAGTGCAGGACCCAGGCCCCACGGTGCAGGAGCTGTGGCCCCACGGTGCAGGACCCAGGCTCCACGGTAAAGGACCCAGGCCCCACGGTGCAGGACCCAGGCCCCACGGTGCAGGAGCCGTGGCCCCACGGTGCAGGAGCCCGGCCCCCACGGTGCAGGACCCAGACCCCACGGTGGAGGAGCCCGGCCCCATGGTGCAGGACCCAGACCCCACGGTGCAGGAGCCGTGGCCTCACGGTGCAGGAGCCGTGGCCCCACGGTGCAGGAGCCGTGGTCCCATGGTGCCACCCATTACTTCTCTCCACAGATGCTGCCTGACCCGCTGAGTTACTCCAGCACTCTGTGAAACGTCACAATAGACAATAAAAAATAGGTGCAGGAGAAGGCCATTCGGCCCTTCGAGTCAGCACCACCATTCAATGTGATCACCTATCCATGTTCTCCACAGATGCTGCCTGACCCGCTGAGTTACTCCAGCACTTTGCATCTTTTTGTGCATTAACCAGCATCTGCAGTGTTTTGCTTCTATAACCAGACTCCTCCATGGACTCCCTCTGCATTTCAGGCTGCCCCAGGAAAGCAGCCAACATAATCACGGACCAACGCAAAATCATGAGAGGAATAGATCGGGTAGATGCACCAAGTCTTTTACCCAGAGTAGGGGAATCGAGGACCAGAGGACATAGGTTCAAGGTGAAGGGGAAAAGATTTAATAGGAATCTGAGGGGTAACTTTTTCACACAAAGGGTGGTGGGTGTATGGAACAAGCTGCCAGAGGAGGTAGTTGAGGCAGGGATTATCCCAACGTTTAAGAAACAGTTGGACATGTACATGGATAGGACAGGTTTGGAGGGTTATGGACCAAATTATGGCAGGTGGGACTAGTGTAGCTGAACATTGTTGGCCGATGTGGGCATGTTGGCCGGTGTGGGCGGGTTGGCCGGTGTGGGCGGGTTGGCCGGTGTGGGCATGTTGGCCGGTGTGGGCATGTTGGCCGGTGTGGGCATGTTGGCCGGTGTGGGCGGGTTGGCCGGTGTGGGCGGGTTGGCCGGTGTGGGCGGGTTGGCCGGTGTGGGCGGGTTGGCCGGTGTGGGCGGGTTGGCCGGTGTGGGCGGGTTGGCCGGTGTGGGCGGGTTGGCCGGTGTGGGCGGGTTGGCCGGTGTGGGCGGGTTGGCCGGTGTGGGCGTGTTGGCCGGTGTGGGCATGTTGGCCGGTGTGGGCATGTTGGCCGGTGTGGGCATGTTGGCCGGTGTGGGCATGTTGGCCGGTGTGGGCATGTTGGCCGGTGTGGGCATGTTGGCCGGTGTGGGCATGTTGGGCTTAGGGGCCTGTTTCCACACTGTCTCACTCTATGACTAGTGTAGCTGGGACATTGTTGGCCGGTGTGGGCATGTTGGTCGGTGTGGGCATGTTGGCCGGTGTGGGCATGTTGGCCGGTGTGGGCATGTTGGCCGGTGTGGGCATGTTGGCCGGTGTGGGCATGTTGGCCGGTGTGGGCATGTTGGCCGGTGTGGGCATGTTGGCCGGTGTGGGCATGTTGGCCGGTGTGGGCGGGTTGGCCGGGTTGGCCGGTGTGGGCGGGTTGGCCGGTGTGGGCATGTTGGTCGGTGTGGGCATGTTGGCCGGTGTGGGCATGTTGGCCGGTGTGGGCATGTTGGCCGGTGTGGGCATGTTGGCCGGTGTGGGCATGTTGGCCGGTGTGGGCATGTTGGCCGGTGTGGGCATGTTGGCCGGTGTGGGCGTGTTGGCCGGTGTGGGCATGTTGGCCGGTGTGGGCATGTTGGCCGGTGTGGGCATGTTGGCCGGTGTGGGCATGTTGGCCGGTGTGGGCATGTTGGGCTTAGGGGCCTGTTTCCACACTGTCTCACTCTATGACTAGTGTAGCTGGGACATTGTTGGCCGGTGTGGGCATGTTGGTCGGTGTGGGCATGTTGGCCGGTGTGGGCATGTTGGCCGGTGTGGGCATGTTGGCCGGTGTGGGCATGTTGGCCGGTGTGGGCATGTTGGCCGGTGTGGGCATGTTGGCCGGTGTGGGCATGTTGGCTGGTGTGGGCATGTTGGCCGGTGTGGGCGGGTTGGCCGGTGTGGGCGGGTTGGCCGGTGTGGGCGGGTTGGCCGGTGTGGGCATGTTGGTCGGTGTGGGCATGTTGGCCGGTGTGGGCATGTTGGCCGGTGTGGGCATGTTGGCCGGTGTGGGCATGTTGGCCGGTGTGGGCATGTTGGCCGGTGTGGGCATGTTGGCCGGTGTGGGCGTGTTGGCCGGTGTGGGCATGTTGGCCGGTGTGGGCATGTTGGCCGGTGTGGGCATGTTGGCCGGTGTGGGCATGTTGGCCGGTGTGGGCATGTTGGGCTTAGGGGCCTGTTTCCACACTGTCTCACTCTATGACTAGTGTAGCTGGGACATTGTTGGCCGGTGTGGGCATGTTGGCCGGTGTGGGCATGTTGGCCGGTGTGGGCATGTTGGCCGGTGTGGGCATGTTGGCCGGTGTGGGCATGTTGGCCGGTGTGGGCATGTTGGCCGGTGTGGGCATGTTGGCCGGTGTGGGCATGTTGGCCGGTGTGGGCATGTTGGCCGGCCGGTGTGGGCATGTTGGGCTTAGGGGCCTGTTTCCACACTGTCTCACTCTATGACTCTGTGACCAGTCCCACCCCGGTCACTCCTGCTCCTCTCCAGCAGAAGGTACAGAAGCTTGAAAGCACACACCACCAGACTCAGCAACAGCTTCTTCCCCGCTGTTATCAGACTACTGTCGGGACCTCTCAGAAGCTAAGGGTGTGGTCCCAATCTCCCAATCTCCCTCGTTGCAGCCCCTGCTCTTGTTTTACCTGCACTTCCCCGGTAGCTGTAACGTTACACTCTGCACTGGGCACTGTTTGATTATACTCATGCATGGTATAATTTGTCAAGACAAGACTTCTCTGTATCTGTACACGTGACAATAACAGACCAATAACACAGACTGAGCACTCCCCCAAAGCTGATGGGTCTCAGTTCCAGGCACTCAGGCACCTGACAGTCACACTGGTGTCACAACACAACAGCAAACAATACACTGCACAAACACTCAGCAGGCCAGCACACATCTGTGGGGAAAGCAACTGCTCCCAACACTCAGTCCTTTTATCTCTTTATTTTGGATTTTCCACATCTGCAGTTTTGAAAATGTAAAACACTTTTAGTGTTATGTTCACTGGAATTTAGAAGGATGAGAAGGGATCTCACAGAAACATATACAACTCTTAAAGGATTGGACAGGCTAGATGCAGGAAAAATGTTCCTGATGTTGGGGGAGTCCAGACCCAGGGGCCACAGTTTAAGAATAAGGGGTCGGCCATTTAGGACTGAGATGAGGAAAAACCTTTTCACCCAGAGAGTTGTGAATCTGTGGGATTCTCTGCCACAGAGGGCAGTGGAGGCCAATTCTCTGGATGTTTTCAAGAGAGAGTTAGATTTAGCTCTTAGGGCTAACGGAATCAAGGGATGTGGGGAGAAAGCAGGAAGGTGGTACTGATTGTGGATGATCAGCCATGATCATATTGAATGGCGGTGCGTACAGGCTGGAAGGGCTGAATGGCCTCCTCCTGCACCTATTGTCTGTGTTTCTATGTGCTCACTCACAACAAGTTCCATGAGCTCCATTCCTTCCACCCCTCTGCCCCTTCACCAACCTTGCTCTCTCACTGAGACAGACGGCTGCTGGCAGGTGTCTGAGGGCAATCCACACCATCCCCTGGAAGTCTGGAATGGGTGGTTGTGAAGGACCCCTCACAACATGCACGTCTGCCAGCTGCCCTGCTCTGCACACACGCCCGTGTTGTCAGGGCCACAGGGAAGGCACAGCAGCATCCTCACCCCTGTTACCTTCCACCAGACCTGCAACTAGATCACCCCTGCCAACACTGCACCAATCTGAAGCACAGGTGACACAGCACAGGTACGTGTCACAAGGTCATCAGTGACAGCAGCAGAATTAGGCCATTCAGCCCATCAAATCTACTCCGCCATTCAATCATGGCTGATCTCTCTCTCTCCCCCCTAACCCCATTCTCCTGCCTTCTCCCCATAACCCCTGACACCCGCACTAATCAACAATCTATCTATCTCTGCCTTAAAAATGTCCACTGACGGCTCCACAGCCGTCTGTGGCAAAGAATCCCACAGATTCACCACCCTCTGACTAAAGACATTTCTCCTCAACTCCTTCCTAAAGGAACATCCTTTAATTCTGAGGCTGTGCCCTCTGGTCCTAGACTCTCCCACTGGTGGAAACATCCTCCCCACATCCACTCTATCCAGGCCGCTCACTATTCTGTACGTTTCAATGAGGTCCCCCCTCATCCTTCTAAACTCCAGCGAGTACAGGCCCAGTGCCCACAAACGCTCATCGTACGTTAACCCACTCATTCCTGGGATCGTTGTTGTAAACCTCCTCTGGACCCTCTCCAGAGCCAGCACATCCTTCTTCAGATATGGGGCCCACAATTGCTCACAATATTCCAAATGCGGCCTGACCAGGGCCTTGTACAGCCTCAGCATTACATCCCTGTTTTTGTACACAAGCCCTCTTGAGATAAATGCTCGCATTGCGTCTGCTTTCTTCGTGAGCCACCTGCACGCACTGTGTGATCAGAACACTTGCACACACTCACACACACACACACCACAGCCGCTGCCTTTCCCTCCCTTCCACCTGCACACACACACACACACACAAACACACACGCACACACACCACAGCCGCTGCCTTTCCCTCCCTTCCACCTGCACACACACACACACACACACACACACACACACAAACACACACACACTCACACTCACACACACCACAGCCGCTGCCTTTCCCTCCCTTCCACCTGCACACACACACACACACACACACACACACACACACACACACAAACACACACACACTCACACGCACACACACCACAGCCGCTGCCTTTCCCTCCCTTCCACCTGCACACACACACACACACACACACACACACACACACACACACACACACAAACACACACACACTCACACTCACACACACCACAGCCGCTGCCTTTCCCTCCCTTCCACCTGCCACAACTAGACATTGCCCAAGCAAAGGAGAACAATAGCTCTTGCCACCCGATTCAGCAACAGCTACTTCCCCAATACTATCTCATACAGACCTCTCATACAGGAAGGACGTATTCCCACTCATCCAACCTACAGTCACAGAGGCACTGCACACAAACAGGTCCATCTCATCCACGCTGACCTACACTAGTCCCACTGTCACTGATCAACAATCTCTCTATCTCTGCCTTCAATATATCCACTGACTTGTGGCCTCCACAGCCGTCTGTGGCAAAGAATCGCACAGATTCACCACCCTCTGACTAATGAAATTCCTCCTCATCTCCTTCCTAAAAGAACGTCCTTTAATTGTGAGGCTGTGCCCTCTGGTCCTAGACTCTCCCACTAGTGGAACCATCCTCTCCACATCCACTCGGCCCTGGCCTGTATCCCTCTAACCGTTACTATCCATGTACCTGTCAAAATGTCTTTCAAATGTTGTTACAGTCCCTGTCTCAACGACCTCCTTTGGCAGCACATTCCATTATCCCACCACCCTCTGTGAGAAACAGTTACCCCTCAGATTCCTATGAAATCTTGGCCCTCTCCTTTGGGTCTTGATTCCCCTACTCTGTGCATTCACCTTATCCATTCCCCTCATTATTTTATACCATCTCTCAGATCATCCCTCAGTCTCCTGCACTCCAAGGAATAAGGTCCTAGCTTGTCCAACCTCTCCCGACATCAGGCTCTTGACTCCTGACAACATCCACATAAATCATCTCTGCTCCCTTTCCAGCCTGGCGGCATCTTTCCCAAGAGCTTGTGGAATTTGCAGCTTAGCCACATCTTCCTACACAGCACCCGCCCAGTCCCCTGTTACACAGCACCCGCCCGCCCCCCCCGCCCACCCCCCCGCCCCCGCCCACTGTGAGGTGGGACCCCCCCTCCCCTACAGAGCTGGGTTGGGCAGGAGTCCGGTCACAGTCAGGATCGGTCTGGTTACAGGACACTGGCAACTAATGGCAGGAAACTATATAGGCTGCAAACACCGGCAATAATGTGGATCAACGGAAATGTACTGGCCGTTGGTGACCAGGGCCACGGTGCTCTGCTGGGACACGGTGCTCTGCTCTGCTGGGCCACGGTGCTCTGCTGGGACACGGTGCTCTGCTCTGCTGGGCCACGGTGCTCTGCTCTGCTAGAACACGGTGATCTGCTGGGACACGGTGCTCTGCTCTGCTGGGACACGGTGATCTGCTGGGACACGGTGCTCTGCTGGGACACAGTACTCTACTCTGCTGGGACAAGGTGCTCTGCTGGGACACGGCCGCCCTGGCGCCAGGCTGCATTGGTGGACGGTACATGCGATGGGTCTCGTGATGAGCAGGCTGAGGGAGCAACATGGGGAGCTGCCCAGGGCTGCATCAGTTGCTGCTGCACTGGAGGGCACAGCTCGTGTGGAGACAGCAGGCTGTGTAGCGAGCTGTTAAAGTGGATGATTAGCAGCGTGAGTGAACACTAGCCAGGGGAGAGCAGCTGCCAAGCCCCACATTCCAACAAGCAAGTCTGCGTCGTTTACCACACCGCATCTTGCAACGGCTCGTTCCACAGCCTGCCCACGTCATACCCCATCCAACCGGCACTGAGAGAGAGCAGGGGCTCAGAGAGAGAGCAGGGGCTCAGAGAGAGAGCAGGGGCTCAGAGAGAGAGCAGGGGCTCAGAGAGAGAGAGCAGGGGCTCAGAGAGAGAGAGCAGGGGCTCAGAGAGAGAGCAGGGGCTCAGAGAGAGAGCAGGGGCTCAGAGAGAGAGCAGGGCTCAGAGAGAGAGCAGGGGCTCAGAGAGAGAGCAGGGGCTCAGAGAGAGAGAGCAGGGGCTCAGAGAGAGAGCAGGGGCTCAGAGAGAGAGCAGGGGCTCAGAGAGAGAGCAGGGGCTCAGAGAGAGAGCAGGGCTCAGAGAGAGAGCAGGGGCTCAGAGAGAGAGCAGGGGCTCAGAGAGAGAGAGAGCAGGGGCTCAGAGAGAGAGAGAGCAGGGGCTCAGAGAGAGAGCAGGGGCTCAGAGAGAGAGCAGGGGCTCAGAGAGAGAGCAGGGGCTCAGAGAGAGAGAGCAGGGGCTCAGAGAGAGAGAGCAGGGGCTCAGAGAGAGAGAGCAGGGGCTCAGAGAGAGAGAGTAGGGGCTCAGAGAGAACCCTTGACCCAGGCAGGGGCTCAGAGAGAGGCCAAGCTCAGAGAGAACCCTTGACCCAGGCAGGGGCTCAGAGAGAGAGCAGGGGCTCAGAGAGAGAGCAGGGGCTCAGAGAGAGAGCAGGGGCTCAGAGAGAGAGAGCAGGGGCTCAGAGAGAACCCTTGACCCAGGCAGGGGCTCAGAGAGAGAGCAGGGGCTCAGAGAGAGAGCAGGGGCTCAGAGAGAGAGCAGGGGCTCAGAGAGAGAGCAGGGGCTCAGAGAGAGAGCAGGGGCTCAGAGAGAGAGCAGGGGCTCAGAGAGAGAGAGCAGGGGCTCAGAGAGAGAGCAGGGGCTCAGAGAGAGAGAGCAGGGGCTCAGAGAGAACCCTTGACCCAGGCAGGGGCTCAGAGAGAGGCCAAGCTCAGAGAGAACCCTTGACCCAGGCAGGGGCTCAGAGAGAGAGCAGGGGCTCAGAGAGAGAGAGCAGGGGCTCAGAGAGAGAGCAGGGGCTCAGAGAGAGAGCAAGGGCTCAGAGAGAGAGCAGGGGCTCAGAGAGAGAGCAGGGGCTCAGAGAGAGAGCAGGGGCTCAGAGAGAGAGCAGGGGCTCAGAGAGAGAGCAGGGGCTCAGAGAGAGAGCAAGGGCTCAGAGAGAGAGCAGGGGCTCAGAGAGAGAGCAGGGGCTCAGAGAGAGAGCAGGGGCTCAGAGAGAGAGCAGGGGCTCAGAGAGAGCAGGGGCTCAGAGAGAGCAGGGGCTCAGAGAGAGAGCAGGGGCTCAGAGAGAGGCCAAGCTGAGAGGGAACCCTTGCACCAACAATGGTGCCCGCGTCTGTTCATGCTGACGGGGTGGTGCACAACATTCGAGAGTTAGTCGGCTTTATTACAACAAGGACCTCACACCCAATCCCGGCCACTGACCCATCATTGCTAAGGACCAGAAGTGCAACTAAAAAGACCATGACAGGCACACAGTACTGGAGTAACTCAGCAGGTCAGGCAGCATCTCTGGAAAGTAGGAATGGCTGATGTTTCGGATGGAGGCCCTTCATCAGACGGTGGATATCTACATCCACACCGTGTGTCCAGTGCCCGCGTGCACACATCTTGGTTTTCAAACAGAAGCCTCAGCACAATTCTGAGGAAAATTTAATTTCCTGTTTATTCCACATTCCACCAGAAACACATTTGCTCTGCAGACAGAGGCCGCCTCGACTGGCTGCTCTACCCTGCCCTCTACCCTGCCCTCTGCCCTGCCCTGCCCTGCTCTGCCCTACCCTGCCCTGCCCTGCTCTGCCCTACCCTACCCTACCCTGCCCTGCCCTGCCCTGCCCTGCTCTGCCCTACCCTGCCCTGCCCTGCCCTGCCCGATCCTACCCTGCTTTACCCTACCCTACCCTACCCTGCTCTACCCTACCCTGCTCTACCCTACCCTGCCCTGCCCTACCCTGCCCTGCTCTACCCTACCCTGCCCTACCTTGCCCTACCCTGCCCAGCCCTACCCTGCCCTGCTCTACCCTGCCCTGCTCTACCCTACCCTGCTCTACCCTACCCTGCCCTGCCCTGCCCGACCCTACCCTGCTTTACCCTACCCTGCCCTACCCTACCCTGCTCTACCCTACCCTGCCCTACCCTGCCCAGCCCTACCCTGCCCTGCTCTACCCTACCCTGCTCTACCCTACCCTGCTCTACCCTACCCTGCCCTACCCTGCCCAGCCCTACCCTGCCCTGCTCTACCCTGCCCTGCTCTACCCTACCCTGCCCTGCTCTACCCTGCCCTACCCTGCCCTACCCTGCCCTGCCCTGCCCTACCCTGCCCTGCCCTGCCCTACCCTGCCCTGCCCTGCCCTGCCCTGCCCTGCCCTACCCTGCCCTGCCCTACCCTACCCTGCCCTGCCCTACCCTGCCCTGCCCTACCCTGCCCTGCCCTGCCCTGCCCTACCCTACCCTGCCCTACCCTACCCTACCCTGCCCTGCCCTGCCCTGCCCTACCCTGCCCTACCCTGCCCTACCCTGCCCTACCCTGCCCTACCCTGCCCTGCCCTGCCCTGCCCTGCCCTACCCTGCCCTGCCCTACCCTGCCCTACCCTGCCCTACCCTGCCCTACCCTGCCCTACCCTGCCCTCTGCCCTGCCCTCTGCTCTGCATCGCTAGGAGTTGATTAAACGCGCGTGTACTTGCTCATTCCAGAGGGACTTTCACTAGCCTGGCTGCCAGCACCCATGACATCAGTGTGACAGTGTGGGCAGGGTGAGCGAGGGTAGACTGGCTGGGGTTCAGGCCCCTCACTACTCACTGCTGTCAGTGTGACAGTGCAGGCAGGGCGAGGGTAGACTGGCTGGGGCTCAGGCCCCTCACTACTCACTGCTGTCAGTGTGACAGTGCGGGCAGGGCGAGGGTAGACTGGCTGGGGCTCAGGCCCCTCACTACTCACTGCTGTCAGTGTGACAGTGTGGGCAGGGCGAGCGAGGGTAGACTGGCTGGGGCTCAGGCCCCTCACTACTCACTGCTGTCAGTGTGACAGTGTGGGCAGGGCGAGGGTAGACTGGCTGGGGCTCAGGCCCCTCACTACTCACTGCTGTCAGTGTGACAGTGTGGGCAGGGCGAGGGTAGACTGGCTGGGGCTCAGGCCCCTCACTACTCACTGCTGTCAGTGTGACAGTGTGGGCAGGGCGAGGGTAGACTGGCTGGGGCTCAGGCCCCTCACTACTCACTGCTGTCAGTGTGACAGTGTGGGCAGGGCGAGCGAGGGTAGACTGGCTGGGGCTCAGGCCCCTCACTACTCACTGCTGTCAGTGTGACAGTGTGGGCAGGGCGAGGGTAGACTGGCTGGGGCTCAGGCCCCTCACTACTCACTGCTGTCAGTGTGACAGTGTGGGCAGGGCGAGCGAGGGTAGACTGGCTGGGGCTCAGGCCCCTCACTACTCACTGCTGTCAGTGTGACAGTGTGGGCAGGGCGAGCGAGGGTAGACTGGCTGGGGCTCAGGCCCCTCACTACTCACTGCTGTCAGTGTGACAGTGTGGGCAGGGCGAGCGAGGGTAGACTGGCTGGGGCTCAGGCCCCTCACTACTCACTGCTGTCAGTGTGACAGTGTGGGCAGGGCGAGCGAGGGTAGACTGGCTGGGGCTCAGGCCCCTCACTACTCACTGCTGTCAGTGTGACAGTGTGGGCAGGGCGAGCGAGGGTAGACTGGCTGGGGCTCAGGCCCCTCACTACTCACTGCTGTCAGTGTGACAGTGTGGGCAGGGCGAGCGAGGGTAGACTGGCTGGGGCTCAGGCCCCTCACTACTCACTGCTGTCAGTGTGACAGTGTGGGCAGGGCGAGCGAGGGTAGACTGGCTGGGGCTCAGGCCCCTCACTACTCACTGCTGTCAGTGTGACAGTGTGGGCAGGGCGAGCGAGGGTAGACTGGCTGGGGCTCAGGCCCCTCACTACTCACTGCTGTCAGTGTGACAGTGTGGGCAGGGCGAGCGAGGGTAGACTGGCTGGGGCTCAGGCCCCTCACTACTCACTGCTGTCAGTGTGACAGTGTGGGCAGGGCGAGCGAGGGTAGACTGGCTGGGGCTCAGGCCCCTCACTACTCACTGCTGTCAGTGTGACAGTGTGGGCAGGGCGAGCGAGGGTAGACTGGCTGGGGCTCAGGCCCCTCACTACTCACTGCTGTCCGGGTTTGGTGCCGACAGAATGATGCTGTGTTTCTTCTTCACTTCCTCCACGCTGTCAGAAATACGATCGATGTGCCCACGGATTTCCTCAACCTGAGACTACTCACTGCTGCCGGTTGGTGCCGACAGAATGATGCTGTGGTTCTTCTTCACTTCCTCCAACGCTGTCAGAAATACGATCGATGTGCCCACGGATTTCCTCAACCTGAGAACAAAGCTTGCCTGTAGTTACACACCACACCCACACGCACACATCCATGGTGCAAAGATTACACCACACTGCAGGCTGGTACACGGTTACACCACATCGCACAACGCACACACACAACCACACATCTACACACCACACACTCGCACATCACACATCACAACACCACACACTCGCACATCACACACCACACACTCCCCACACCACTCGCACATCACACACCCACACACACACCCCACACACACACACCAACACACACCCCCCACACACACACACCACACACACACACTACACACATCCACACGACCACACACACCACACAACACCCACATACACACCCACACACACCACACACACACCCACACAGCCACTCCCGACACACACCCACACACACACACACCACACACACCACACACACACACACACACACCACACACCACACACACTCCACACACACACACACACACACACCCACACACACCCCACACACACCCCACACACACACACACCCCACACACCCCACACACACACACCCCACACACACACACACACACCCCACACACACACACACACCCCACACACACACACACACCCCACACACCCCACACACACCCCACACACACCCCACACACCCCACACACACCCCACACACACACCACACACACCCCACACACACCCCACACACACCCCACACACACCCCACACACCCCACACACACCCCACACACACACACACACCACGCACACACACCACGCACACACCGCACACACACACACCACACACACACCCCACACACACACCACACACACCCCACACACACACCCCACACACCCCACACACACACCCCACACACACACACCACACACACCCCACACACACCCCACACACACACACCACACACACCCCACACACACCCCACACACACACACCACACACACACACACCACACACACCCCACACACCCCACACACACACACCACACACACCCCACACACACCCCACACACACACACCACACACACCCCACACACACACCACACACCACACACACACCCCACACACACACACCACGCACACACCGCACGCACGCACACATCACACACCACACACTCCCCCACACACACACCACACACACACCCCACACACACACACACACCACACACTCGCACATCACACACCACACACACACCACGCACGCACACCACGCACGCACACATCACACACCACACACTCCCCCACACACACACCCCACACACACACCACACACACACCACACTCACCACACACACACTCCCCCACACTCACCACACACACACACCCCCACACGCTCTCCCCCACACCTAACGTTACCCCTCACCCTCAACTATGCTCTCTGCATCTTGGCCTTTCCACACTGGCTAAAGGTTCTGACTGTCTACCATATCTACAAACATAGAAACATAGACAATAGGTGCAGGAGGAGGCCATTTGGCCCTTCGAGCCTGTACGCACCGCCATTCATTGTGATTGCGGCTGATCGTCCACAATCAGTACCCCGTGCCTGCCTTCTCCCCATATCCCTTGATTCCACTAGCCCCTAGAGCTCTATCTAACTCTCTTTTCAATTCATCCAGTGAATTGGCCTCCACTGCCCTGTTTTTTCTCATCTCAGTTTTAAATGTCCTCCCCTTTATTCTTAGAATCGATGCCTCTCATAATTCTACACGTTTCTATTAGGTCCCCCCTCAGCCTCTGAATCCACTCTCTGGAGAGAACAGTCCCTTGTACAGCGCCAGGAGGAAGCAATGAACATCAGCCCAGTGTAAAGCTGCAACGTCAGGGGGACCAACCGCCCGCCCGCCCGCCCGCCCGCCCGCCCGCCCGCCCGCCCACGGTTGGGAAATGCAGACGTGAAAAGCACAAACACCGACAACAGAGAGGATGCAGGGACACTGTGGTGGGATCCTCCCAGCAGGGTAGGAGACCGTCACAACATACACACGCACACGCACACACACACACGCACGCACGCACACACGCACACGCACACACGCACACACGCGCACACACACACACACACACACGCACACACACACACACACGCGCACACACACGCACGCACGCACACGCACACGCACACACGCACACACGCGCACATGCGCACACACACACACACACACACACGCACACACACACACGCACGCACGCACACACGCACGCACGCACACGCACACACACACACACACGCGCACACACACACACACACACACACACACACGCACACACACACACACACACACACGCGCACACACACACACGCACACACACACGCACACACACACGCACACGCGCGCACGCACCCACCATTCCCCCTCCGTACCTGCCAGAAAAACTCATCCATGAAGTGATCCTTCTCCACAGTGATGGTCACCTCTTCTTCATGAGTCTCTTTGTACTACAAGGCAGAAAAATGAATCAACACGCAGTAACCACCAGCTCTCCCAGCAAGCACACTCTCTGTCCTTGGCCTCTACATGTTTCTCTAACCCTAGGCACACACAAGATGCTGGAGTAACTCAGCGGGACAGATATCACCTCTGGATAGAAGGAATGAGAGGGACTCCTCCTGAAACCTCACCCATTCCTTCTCTCCAGAGATGCTGCCTGCCCCGCTGAGTTACTCCAGTATCTTGTGTCTACCGTCGATTTAAACTAGCATCTGCAGGTTTCTTCCCCACATTCCCTACATTTCTCTAACCCAGTTTGAATGATGTTCAATCCTGTGATCTATTTATTGCTGGACTGAATGGATCTTTATTTCCACCTTCTGTGGCAGTGTTACCACCCACCACTGTGGCTGGGCACCAGAACATCCACACTCCAACCACTTCAGCTTCCCACCACTGTGGCTGGGCACCAGAACATCCACACACCAACCACTTCAGCTTCCCCCTGGTGTGGCTGGGCACCAGAACATCCACACACCAACCACTTCAGCTTCCCCCTGGTGTGGCTGGGCACCAGAACATCCACACTCCAACCACTTCAGCTTCCCACCACTGTGGCTGGGCACCAGAACATCCACACTCCAACCACGTCAGCTTCCCACCACTGTGGCTGGGCACCAGAACATCCACACTCCAACCACGTCAGCTTCCCACCACTGTGGCTGGGCACCAGAACATCCACACTCCAACCACGTCAGCTTCCCACCACTGTGGCTGGGCACCAGAACATCCACACTCCAACCACGTCAGCTTCCCACCACTGTGGCTGGGCACCAGAACATCCACACTCCAACCACGTCAGCTTCCCACCACTGTGGCTGGGCACCAGAACATCCACACTCCAACCACTTCAGCTTCCCCCTGGTGACTAGTCCCTGCACAGGGAATCTGTGAGCAAAAGAAAGATTAAGGTCATAAGGGATAGGAATAGAAATAGGCCATTCAGCCCATCGTGTCTACTCCGCCATTCAATCATGGCTGATCTATCTCTCCCTCCTAACCCCATTCTCCTGCCTTCTCCCCATAACCCCTGACACCCGCACTGATCAACAATCCCCGTGCCGACAAACACTCATCATAGGCTAACCGACCCCTGCCTGGGATCATTCTTGTAAACCTCCTCTGGACCCTCTCCAGAGCCAGCACATCCTTCCTCAGATATGGGGCCCAAAATTGCTCACAATATTCCAAATGCGGCCAAACCCAGTGCCTTGTAGAGCCGCAGCATTACACACCCCCCTGTGACCAGTGCCTTGTAGAGCCCCAGCATTACACACCCCCCTGTGACCAGCACCTTGTAGAGCCCCAGCATTACACACCCCCCTGTGACCAGCGCCTTGTAGAGCCCCAGCATTACACACCCCCCTGTGACCAGCGCCTTGTACAGCCCCAGCCCCACACACCCCCTTGACCAGCGCCTTGTAGAGCCCCAGCATTACCTCCCCCCCTGTGACCAGCGCCTTGTAGAGCCCCAGCATTACACACCCCCCTGTGACCAGCGCCTTGTAGAGCCCCAGCATTACACACCCCCCTGTGACCAGCGCCTTGTAGAGCCCCAGCATTACACACCCCTGTGACCAGCGCCTTGTACAGCCCCAGCATTACACACCCCTGTGACCAGCGCCTTGTACAGCCCCAGCATTACCCCCCTGTGACCAGCGCCTTGTACAGCCCCAGCATTACCCCCCTGTGACCAGCGCCTTGTACAGCCCCAGCATTACACACCCCTGTGACCAGCGCCTTGTACAGCCCCAGCATTACACACCCCTGTGACCAGCGCCTTGTACAGCCCCAGCATTACCCCCCTGTGACCAGCGCCTTGTACAGCCCCAGCATTACCCCCCTGTGACCAGCGCCTTGTACAGCCCCAGCATTACATGCATGAGTGTAAAAACAGCAGCAGCCGGGGGGTGAGGTTATGGACAAGGTACAGCAGAGTTTGGCCGGCCCTCCTCACCTCACCGCCGATGCGGGTGGATGTGAACGCGACATGGCTGATTCAGCACCTGCAGCTATCTCAGTGAAACTACCCACGCCACAGCTGTACCCACTACCCACGCCACAGCTGTACCCACTACCCACGCCACAGCTGTACCCACTACCCACGCCACAGCTGTACCCACTACCCACGCCACAGCTGTACCCACTACCCACGCCACAGCTGTACCCACTACCCACGCCACAGCTGTACCCACTACCCACGCCACAGCTGTACCCACTACCCACGCCACAGCTGTACCCACTACCCACGCCACAGTTGTACCCACTACCCACGCCACAGCTGTACCCACTACCCACGCCACAGCTGTACCCACTACCCACGCCACAGCTGTACCCACTACCCACGCCACAGTTGTACCCACTACCCACGCCACAGCTGTACCCACTACCCACGCCACAGCTGTACACACTACCCACGCCACAGCTGTACACTACCCACGCCACAGCTGTACCCACTACCCACGCCACAGTTGTACCCACGCCACAGCTATACCCACTACCCACGCCACAGCTATACCCACTACCCACGCCACAGCTGTACCCACTACCCACGCCACAGCTGTACCCACTACCCACGCCACAGTTGTACCCACTACCCACGCCACAGCTGTACCCACTACCCACGCCACAGCTGTACCCACTACCCACGCCACAGCTGTACCCACTACCCACGCCACAGTTGTACCCACTACCCACGCCACAGCTGTACCCACTACCCACGCCACAGCTGTACACACTACCCACGCCATAGCTGTACACACTACCCACGCCACAGCTGTACACACTACCCACGCCACAGCTGTACACACTACCCACGCCACAGCTGTACCCACTACCCACGCCACAGTTGTACCCACGCCACAGCTATACCCACTACCCACGCCACAGCTATACCCACTACCCACGCCACAGCTGTACCCACTACCCACGCCACAGCTGTACCCACTACCCACGCCACAGCTGTACCCACTACCCACGCCACAGCTGTACCCACTACCCACGCCACAGCTGTACCCACTATCCACACCACAGCTGTACACACTACCCACGCCACAGCTGTACACACTACCCACACCACAGCTGTACTGAGCAAGTGGATTGTGCCAAAGGGCGTGTTTCCACTCTGGCACACACTGAACCTGTTGTTGTTTGCAGCGCACTTTGTTTACAAGTCTGTTGTGCTGCTGCAAGTCACAATGTCATGGTTCCGTTCTGGGTCATATGACGATAAAACACGGCCCCACTGGTGTAAAACACACCCTGATTGACAGCAGCACCACGACCAGCTGCAACCCCTGCCCACCTCCCATTCCCACTCCGCTACCAAGCCAGGCACACCCACCCGGGAATGCCCACAGCCTGACTACTCACTCCCTGCACCCTGGGAATGGCCACAGCCTGGCCACTCACTCCCTGCATCCCGGGAATGGCCACTCACTCCCTGCATCCCGGGAATGGCCACAGCCTGACTACTCACTCCCTGCATCCCGGGAATGCCCACAGCCTGACTACTCACTCCCTGCACCCTGGGAATGCCCACAGCCTGGCCACTCACTCCCTGCATCCCGGGAATGGCCACTCACTCCCTGCACCGGGAATGGCCACTCACTCCCTGCACCGGGAATGGTCACAGCCTGGCCACTCACTCCCTGCATCCCGGAAATGGCCACTCACTCCCTGCACCGGGAATGGCCACTCACTCCATGCACTGGGAATGGCCACTCACTCCCTGCACCGGGAATGGCCACTCACTCCCTGCACTGGGAATGCCCACAGCCTGGCCACTCACTCCCTGCACTGGGAATGGCCACTCACTCCCTGTAGCCGGGAATGGCCACTCACTCCCTGTAGCCGGGAATGGCCACTCACTCCCTGTAGCCGGGAATGGCCACTCACTCCCTGTAGCCGGGAATGCCCACAGCCTGGCCACTCACTCCCTGTAGCCGGGAATGCCCGGCAGCCTGGTCACTCACTCCCTGCAAGTGGTGGTTCCACTGATGGGTGTGTGGGACATTGTTGCACATATCAATGACATCAATGGCAAGCTGCTGGCAGTGTGGGCTTGGCAGCAGCCGCGATACACTGGCAAATGGGGCAGATGTGGCGTGTGAGTGAGTGAGGGGGGGGTGGCAGGCACTTGCGATGATCACACACACTTGCTCGTGGCTACTAGCCACGGGGAGGTAAACACTTGGATAAACCTCCCTCTGCAGCTCCTGGCTGTTACCCCACAGCAACTCTACCCCTGACCCTAACCCCACAGCAACTCTACCCCTGACCCTAACCCCACAGCAACTCTACCCCTGACCCTAACCCCACAGCAACTCTACCCCTGACCCTAACCCCACAGCAACTCTACCCCTGACCCTAACCCCACAGCAACTCTACCCCTGACCCTAACCCCACAGCAACTCTACCCCTGACCCTAACCCCACAGCAACTCTACCCCTGACCCTAACCCCACAGCAACTCTACCCCTGACCCTAACCCCACAGCAACTCTACCCCTGACCCTAACCCCACAGCAACTCTACCCCTGACCCTAACCCCACAGCAACTCTACCCCTGACCCTAACCCCACAGCAACTCTACCCCTGACCCTAACCCCACAGCAACTCTACCCCTGACCCTAACCCCACAGCAACTCTACCCCTGACCCTAACCCCACAGCAACTCTACCCCTGACCCTAACCCCACAGCAACTCTACCTCTGACCCTAACCCCACAGCAACTCTACCCCTGACCCTAACCCCCATCCCAGAAACATCCACACAGCAAAAGTGACTCTTTCCAAAGTGCGGGCAGCAGGACGGGTAAATGGGGAGCATCTCCAACACAGACACTGCGGAGCGGGGCAGGCAGCTGAGAGAGAGTGCCCCAGCACAACACCGACATGGCAGAGCAGGGCAGGCAGCTGAGAGAGAGTGCCCCAGCACAACACAGACATGGCAGAGCAGGGCAGGCAGCTGAGAGAGAGTGCCCCAGCACAACACCGACATGGCAGAGCAGGGCAGGCAGCTGAGAGAGAGTGCCCCAGCACAACACAGACATGGCAGAGCAGGGCAGGCAGCTGAGAGAGAGTGCCCCAGCACAACACAGAGTGCCCCAGCACAACACAGAGTGCCCCAGCACAACACAGACACTGCGGAGCAGGGCAGGCAGCTGAGAGAGAGTGCCCCAGCACAACACAGAGTGCCCCAGCACAACACAGAGTGCCCCAGCACAACACAGAGTGCCCCCCAGCACAACACAGAGTGCCCCCCAGCACAACACAGAGTGCCCCAGCACAACACAGACATGGCAGAGCGGGGCAGGCAGCTGAGAGAGAGTGCCCCAGCACAACACAGAGTGCCCCAGCACAACACAGAGTGCCCCAGCACAACACAGAGTGCCCCAGCACAACACAGAGTGCCCCAGCACAACACAGACATGGCAGAGCGGGGCAGGCAGCTGAGAGAGAGAGCCCCAGCACAACACCGCTCCATGCTCAACTCCCCACCCTGGTGTTCTTTGTGCTTCTCTAGTGGTCCAGCAACAGCTGAGGACCAGCTGTACCACAGCCAAGGCCCACACCCAGCCCCACTCATCCCCTCACCACAGTGAGATCACTCAGAGCTGCAACACAGCACGCTTCACAAACACTGCACACTCCAACACTTGTACTAGATTCATCCCAATTCAAAGCAAAGATGCATTGCAAAGCTGTCTATTTCTCTATTTAAAAAAGACACAGAGTGCTGGAGTAACTCAGCGGGTCAGGCAGCATCTGTGGAGAACATGGATAGGTGACGTTTCACAGAGTGCTGGAGTAACTCAGCGGGTCAGGCAGCATCTGTGGAGAACATGGATAGGTGACGTTTTGGGTCAGGACCCTTTAAAATTCTCCAGAGCTGGAGAATGCTCGCCTGACCGTTGTGGCACGTTGTGTCTTTTATTGTAAATCTGCATCTGCAGTTCTTGTTTCTCCATTTTTATATTATTTACACAAGGGCGGGCGATCCCCGTTTATTTTGAGCGTGGTGGTTACCCTCAGTACCAGTGGTTACCCTCAGTACCGGTGGTTACCCTCAGTACCGGTGGTTACCCTCAGTTCCGGTGGTTACCCTCAGTACCGGACGTCTCGTGCTAACTCTCATAGAGGCTGCCTCTGGGTAGTTACTCTGTGAACTTCATTACCTCAAGTGGATCAGCGTCAGCTTCCAGCGAGGAAACTCAGGGAATCATTTTCAGCAAAATATCTTGAGAAGATTAAAATGAACACCAAGTGTCTGAGGACAAGTGTGTCTGTCAGAGTATGCCAGAGTGTTGCTGTAGGATTGGTCGTGTATAAACCACACACTCAAGGCTCTGTCACCATCACCCGCTGAGTCTGCACTTCTGTCCACCCACTGACCATCGACAGTGGCCTCCCAGGCTCCTGACATCCATGTGTACAAGTTACACACGACTCAAGTATCACCTGTCCATCCTCTCCACAGCCTGACCCACTGAGTCCCCCCCAGCACCGTGTTCCTCATGACTCCCACCCACCACACATCTGTAACCTCAACCATCCTCAACCCTCTGGGCTGTTACGCCTTCCCCTCACAGATAATGATGATGCCTTGCCCTGCCTGGACCCCAACATTCTGCAGACTTTACCCCAAAGCCCCCCCCTCCCCTCACCACCCTCCCCTCCCCTCAACCCCCCCCACTCCCCTCCCTCACCCCCCTCCTTTCACCCCCACCCCTCCCCCAGCCCCTCCCCTCACCCCCTTCCCTCCCCCCCTCCCCTCCCCCACCACCCCTGCAAAGCCAATATGAACTCTATTCACAAACCCACTTCCTGCCACAATGCTTGAGTCTGTAGAAAGCTTGGTTAGGAGAGAGTGATGAGTCTCAGTGGGGAGGGGCCACATCCACAGTTCCAGGGTTCACGGGTGACCCTGGACTGATGGGTCAGGCAGCCCTGGCCTGATGGGTCAGGCAGCCCCTGGCCTGATGGGTCAGGCAGCCCTGGCCTGATGGGTCAGGCAGCCCCTGCCTGATGGGTCAGGCAGCCCCTGGCCTGATGGGTCAGGCAGCCCCTGGCCTGATGGGTCAGGCAGCCCCTGGCCTGATGGGTCAGGCAGCCCCTGCCTGATGGGTCAGGCAGCCCCTGGCCTGATGGGTCAGGCAGCCCCTGGCCTGATGGGTCAGGCAGCCCCTGGCCTGATGGGTCAGGCAGCCCCTGGCCTGATGGGTCAGGCAGCCCCTGGCCTGATGGGTCAGGCAGCCCCTGGCCTGATGGGTCAGGCAGCCCCTGGCCTGATGGGTCAGGCAGCCCCTGGCCTGATGGGTCAGGCAGCCCCTGGCCTGATGGGTCAGGCAGCCCCTGCCTGATGGGTCAGGCAGCCCCTGGCCTGATGGGTCAGGCAGCCCCTGGCCTGATGGGTCAGGCAGCCCCTGGCCTGATGGGTCAGGCAGCCCCTGCCTGATGGGTCAGGCAGCCCCTGGCCTGATGGGTCAGGCAGCCCCTGGCCTGATGGGTCAGGCAGCCCCTGGCCTGATGGGTCAGGCAGCCCCTGGCCTGATGGGTCAGGCAGCCCCTGGCCTGATGGGTCAGGCAGCCCTGCCCACGGGCAAGCAGCAACACCACAGGCACAGCTCAAACACGAGAGATAATAAGCTCATGCAAGCAAGGCAGCGCAACTATCGCTCCTTCCAACCGCAGTGTGGTCAGGGGCCGCCCCACTGCCCACCACAGCCCCACCACAGCCCCACCACAGCTCCACGGCCCACAGCTCCACCGCAGCCCCACTGCCCCACCGCAGCCCCACGGCCCCTGGCCCACACTCCCACAGCAGCCCCACGGCCCACAGCAGCCCCACGGCCCACCGCCCACGGCCCACAGCCCCACCGCAGCCCCACGGCCCCTGGCCCACACTCCCACAGCAGCCCCACAGCAGCCCCACCGCCCACAGCCCCACCGCCCCACAGCAGCCCCACCGCCCACAGCCCCACTGCCCACAGCCCCACGGCCCCTGGCCCACCGCCCACAGCAGCCCCACCGCCCACAGCCCCACCACCCCACAGCCCCACCGCAGCCCCACCGCAGCCCCACGCCCACCGCCCACAGCTCCACCGCAGCCCCTGGCCCACACTCCCACTGCTGGGCCCAAACACCGTTCATAGCTGACACAAGAAGGTCTGTCTGACCCTCTGTGTGAGGCTCTCCTGTCCCTGGGGGCACAGATCAGTTCCAGTTTAGTTTATGGTCACGTGTACCGAGGAACAGTGAAAAGCTTTTGTTGCGTGCTAACCAGTCAGCGGAAAGACAACACGTGATTACAATCCAGCCATTTACAGTGTAGACACACATGATAAGGGAATAACGTTTAGTGCCAGGTAGGGCCAGGAAAGTCTGATCAAGAATAATCTGAGGGTCACCAAAGAGGTAGATAGTAGTTCACCACTGCTCTCTGGTTGTGGCATGATGATTCAGTTGCCGGATAACAGCCGGGAAGAAACAGTCCCTGTGTCTGGAGGTTTGCGTTTTCACACTTCTGTACCTTTTGCCTGATGGGAGAGGGAGAAGAGGGAGTGGCCGGGGGTGAGACTGGTCCTTGATTGTGCTGCTGGCCTTGCCGAGGCAGCGCGAGGTGTGAATAGAGTCAATAGAAGAGAGGTTGGTTTGTGTGATGGTCTGGGCTGCGTCCACAATTCAGTGCAATTTCTTGTGGTCTTGCTGTTCCCAAACCAAGCTGTGTTGCATCCCAATGAAATGCGTTCTCTGGTGCATCTGTAGAAGTTGGTCAGAGTTGTAGGGGACATGCCGAACTTCTTAAGCTGTCTGAGGAAGTAGAGGTGCTGGGGCACCAGCCCTGGCTGCTCGTTGACCAAAGGCTGTCTGTTTCGGTGGCGTGCAATAAATCTCAGCCGTGTCAGAGCACCAAGATTGCATCCAATTTCCTCAATGGACTAGCTGCTACACTTCCTAGCTCACAAGGACATACAGCATGGATTCTACGGCAGGGAAACAGGCCCTTCAGCCCAAGTGCTCCATGCTGACCAAGGTGACCCTGAAGAAGGGTCTTGACCAGAAACGTCACCCATTCCTTCTCTCCTGAGATGCTGCCTGACCTGCTGAGTTACTCCAGCATTTTGTGAATAAGGTGACTACAGAGATTAGTCCCATTAACCTGCAGTTAGTCCATGTCCTTCTAAATCATCACTATCCTCGTACCTGTCTAAAAATCTGTTAAATGTTTTTATTGGATCCTCCTCTCTCCATCTTCCTCTGGCAGCTCGTTCCAAAATCCCACCACTTTGTGTGAAACAAGTTGCCCCATAGGTCCCATTTCATCTTTCCCCTCTCACCTTAAATCCATACTGCTCCAGTTTTACACTCTGCTACCTTTGGGAAAAAGCTCTGACCGTCCACCTTATCTGCCTCGTGATTTTATAAACCTTTGTAAGGTCAGGCTAGTGCCTCCTACACTCCAAGGACATCAGTGCCAATCTATCCTTCAGCCCTTCTCCATGTCAACAAGGTTTCTGGATATCATGTGTTCTCCAACATCCTGAAGTAAGTTCAAAAACCCTGAACCACCAGACTCAAGAACAGAAACCCTGGACCACCAGAAACCCTGGACCACCAGAAACCCTGGACCACCAGACTCAAGAACAGAAACCCTGGACCACCAGAAACCCTGGAC